>NC_089763.1:61723046-61848046 GCF_040412425.1 Macrobrachium rosenbergii | reverse complement strand
TTATGTGCATCTACTGTGATTTTTTTTTTATATATATATATATATATATATATATATATATATATATATATATATATATATATATATATATATATATATATACATATATATACATATATATATATATATATATATATATATATATATATATATATATATATATATATATATATATATATATATATATATATATACACACAGTATACAGGTATTCCTCTACTTACGATGGGGTTAGGTTCCAAAACCCATTGTTTGTTGAAAAAATCGTAACTCGAATATGGCCTAGCCTACACTGGGTATTCAGTACCATCTATACATATATGGTAGCCTAGCCTACACTACACAGTATACTTTATACATATATTGTATAGTAATTATTAGTGTCAGCAAATTCTGCATGTTCAATGCAGACTGACATGATAAGTCAGTATAAAGAGAAATTGAATGACAAACAAGGCCTAGCCTGCACTTTCGTATATCATATATGGTAGCCTAGCCTACATTACACTGTATTCTATTTTCACATAACACCGTATTATACAAACATCAAAATAATGAATGTGCATCTTTTCCATGGATCTTTTAAAAAGTTATGCTTTACTACACTGTATCCAATTGTAAATATTCTTATACTGCCTTTGCATTATAAATTCCGATCATAGCGATCAAATGTTTTGGTTTAGGAATCGATCACCCGGTCTTTATTTCGTCGCATTTAACTCGGTTCAGAGGGCATTTCTTGCTTCTAGTTAGCGTAAATGAATCTCTAGATACTTTATTTATAAGGGACATATATATTTTTCGTTATACGAAGTGTTTTTAAGTCGAAATATAACTTAAATGCGTCTCGTTGTGAAATTAATTTAGCTATATTTTTCGTTAATAGATGACGTTGGTGGCATGTTTGTTTTGTGTAAAAAAAAAATCAAGATTCCAATCGCTGTTTTCTCTTGATTTCATCATCATACTAAGAGCTTTTCGTATTTATCTTTTATCGGCGTGAAAACAGCAGTAATATGTGTTCTTTCATGCCCAGCAGTTTTGATTAAAATACATTCTCTCCAATTTTATTTGCGGTCGAGTTTCATCCATGTCGCCAATGCACGATAATTTATAGTCATTAGCAGCTTGAACATTCTTTTCTCAGCTTCAACTACAACTTGCAGCTTAAATTTACTGTAACAGTATATTTCCTTGCCAATCTTTTCTCCAAAGCGGATAAGGGTAGTGTAAAAATATATCAGTACTTAACGTCATTTTTAACATAACTACGGTAATTGTTTAACCGTACGATGGTTGAAATACAAGCAAAACTGTTGTTATCCAGTTCGGTTATTAGCAAAACAACAGTTTCTCGTTCGGTTGTTTATGGCTGTACGCATTTTCTCAAGAGTATAAGGTTAGTAACAATACTTTTATCATTCTCTTACTTTTTTAACTAGAAGATGGAATAAAGAGATGGAGAAAAAGTTGGTCTATTGTAAGTTGGTCTCTCTTGCTGCCTGATTGTAACGGCAACTGTAGCGTACGCTGTTGCCTGTGCCCACTCGAAATTTTAAAATATTTTCTAAATATTGTCATACAGGTATTAATTGCTAACTCCATTGTAAACTTGAATTATCGTAAGACGAATTACCGTCACTCTTGCACTACCTGTATTTACAAACGCACAAAAATTGCAAACGAGCACTGACCTATTTTAACTTCCAAAGAACGAGAGCAAGTGAGGTCAGCTCATTAAATTAATGTACCTATTCCAGCCTCTCGGGCCAACGATCGTACAACCGTGATGCTGCCTGATTGTATGTTGTTGCCTCGCGCCAGTCGTTACTTAAATTTAAAAATACATATTTTCAAAATATTGTCGTATCGATATTAATTGCTAACCCCATCGTAAAAGCGAATTATCGTAAGTCGAATTATTGTAACTCGAGCACTGCCTGTATATATACATACATACATACATATATATATATATATATATATATATATATATATATATATATATATATATATATATATATATATATATATATATATATATATATATATATCTGAGGGGTTAAGTCAAAAGTTCCAGGAAAAATTGTTGAATGATGTATTTACACAGGAATGAAAAACCCAAATACTTGGTAAACAATTATCTGTGATGTAGTGATCCATATAGACTTGTTACCTCAGTCATCCTCTTGCTACCGTGGTGTTAACATCTGCTTCAGAAAAGTAACTTCTTGAACCCATGGAAAATAAAAATTTTGAGATGAGAGCTAACATCAAGTTCCTGACCAAGCTTGATTGGAAACCAGGAAAAATTATTGAAGCTTTGCAACAAGTTTATGGAGATTCTTCTCCATCTAAATCAGTTGTTTATGATTGGATACAGCGATTTAAGGATGGTCGGGAGGACCTCAAAGACAACCCAAGAGAGGGAAGACCATCGACTGCAAAAAATGAAAGAATTGTGGCTTTGGTGCAGAATCTAGTGGATGAAGATCATCGGATTACTATCGATATGATAGCTAATGAAACTGGGATCTCCCATGGTTCCGCATTTTCAATTTTAAATGAAAATCTTGGTTTGAGTAAACTTTCAGCACGCTGGGTCCCAAAAGCGTTATTGCATAAGACCAACTGCATCAAAGAGCTGAACTTTCTCTTGCAGTTTTAACGAAGATTGAATCAAATGAATCAGAGTTTTTGACCGGATTGTTACTGGAGATGAAACTTGGATCCATCAATATGACCCAGAAAGTAAAATTCAATCAAAGCAATGGTTACCAAGAGGTTCAGCTGCACCAGTGAAGTTCAAAGTGGCGAGATCTGCCCAGAAGGTTATGGCAACAGTGTTTTGGGACTCCAAAGGAGTGATTTTGATTGATTTCCTTGAAGGACAAAAAACAATCACCGGAACTACTACAAAGGTGTTTTGCAAAAACTGAGGACTGCATTGGCTAAAAACTTCGAGGAAAGTTGCACCGCAGAATTTTGTTCCATCATGATAACGCTCCAGCACATTCATCAAGGGTTGCAAGAGAAGTCCTACGGAAATTTAGGTGGGAAACTCTTCCACATCCTCCTTATAGTCCTGATCTTGCTCCTTCAGATTTTTTCCTGTTCCCAAAACTCAAGGAACACTTAAGAGGAGTCCGGTTTGAATCTTTGGATGCTGCTAAACATGCAGTTTCAACATGGTTTAATAGAAAGGCCCCAAATTTCTACAAAGAAGGGTTGCAGAGGTGGAAACAGCACCTTGAAAAGTGTATAGAGTTAGATGGTAGATATGTAGAAAAATGATGTTTGAACTTCCTTAAATAAAGAGTATATTGAATTTTTCCTGGAACTTTTGACTTACCCTCATATATATATATATATATATATATATATATATATATATATATATATATATATATATATATATATATATATAATATATATATACACTTCTTCACAGTCTAGACACGCTGCCATATATAACCCCCCTCTAATCTCTTCCCCCTCTACCGACTTTTTGTTTCTATTTTATTCCTAATGTTGTAGCTGCCTATCAATTTGAAATTATCTAGCTTTCTGTTGATGGGTGCAATGGAGTTGTTGTCAGGGACTGTAATTATTTTCTTCCCTACCAAATGTTCCTTTTCTATCCTTTCCCTCTCCCCAAAATAGTTTTTCCTTGCTTTGATGTGTGCCCACTCCCACCAATACTTAGGGTAGCCTAATCTCCTAAAACTCTCCCTCAGGTAATCCAGCTCTTCATCTAAAAATTTGGGACTGCAAATCCTATAAGGCCTGATGGCCAACCATGTCATTACTCCTATTTTTATTTCTTTCCTATGACTAGAGAACCTATGTATGTATGAATTGGTGTGTGTCTTCTTCCTATATACCTTGAATTTTAAATTTTTCCCCTACCCTCTTAACCAGGACATCCAAGAAAGGAATTTCTCCCTCCTCCTCTTCTTCTATTGTGAACTGGATGTGTTCATTTAGTTTATTTATGTTTTCTAGGAACTTGTGTAGATATTCCCTTTCTCCCTTGTAAATAATCAAGATGTCATCCATGTATCTTACCCATTTTATGATATTTAAGTTCCCTTTATTTACTTTGCCCACCTCTTCCTTTTCAAACCAATCCATAAAGATATTGGCTAGAATTGGTGAAAGACTTGAACCCATGCCCCGCCCCTTTTTTGTATATAATGATTTCTGCCCCACATGAAAACATCAACGCTGAGGGCCGCTGTTGGCAGTTTTATTAAAACGTCATGATCTATGTCGCATGTATAAACTCCCTCCTCCATATTCTTTTTTGTTATTTCCATCGTCGTCTTGACTGGTACGTTAGTGAACAGGGAAGTTACATCCAAACTTGCAAATTTACAGTCTTCTACGTGGTGGGTAGAGCAGTTGCGTTAGGTGTTGGCAGATCGTGTTGAATTCTTTATCTAGGTACCCATTTGAACATATTCTAAGCCCCCTGAGGAATAAGTTGCACCCTAACATGATCTTTACGGAGACATCGTGGTAGCTTAAGAAATTAATATAGGAAACAGCGGAAATGGTTTTTCCATATACTGTGAAGGCATATCTGTTCTGTTCTCAGGGGCCTTAGAATATGTTCAAATGGGTAATTAGATAAAGAATTCAACACGATCCGCCAACACCTAACGTAACTGCTCTACGCACCACACATTATCAAGAAGGCTATTAACAAAGCGAATAAAATATACTACAAAGGTCCCACTCACAACAGACAAATAGATTTTAACAACAAAATAAAGCTTCCGTACAACAAAAACATCCAAAAAGCCACAGAACAACTCAGGTCTAACAATCCTTTTATCTTTCATTATTCCAAATCCATCGGGAGCTCGCTCATTAACATATACTTAAATAAAGGGGAAGAAGCCGGAGTTTACAAGATTCCATGCAGCAATTGTAGTGAGATTTACGTGGGAGAGATGGGCAGGTCCCTCTCACAAAGATTAACAGAGCACAAAAGATTGGTACGATATGCCTCGGAGAGTTCAGGGATTTTTCTTCATATCAGGGATAGAGGCCTTTCCATAAATTTGAATGGGGCCGAGCTGGTTTTCTAAAAAGTAGCTGTTCATACAAAAGAAAGATGCTGGAATCTGCTATCATCAATCAAACCAACAATATGAACTTGTGAGGAGGACATTGGAAAGCGGATGAAATCGACGGGCTAATCCTTATACCTCTTCTCAAACAGGTGCTCCAGGAAACACGACCACCAGACGAATCGCAAAACAGGAGTTAATGAGGCCAAAAACCACTAGGGAATTGTTTATTTTTCCCTCCTTCTTGGGAATGGTCACCTGCATACCATCGAAGACTTATGCCACACTTACATATGCTTTGTATATATACTCCTGTAACATTTCACCTGTCCATATGTTACCAGTGAACAGGGGCACAGAAGGAAGTGCTTGAAATATATGGTTGCAACGTTCAAATAGTGTTTTATGGGCCTTCTTATATTCATATATATATATATATATATATATATATATATATATATATATATATATATATATATGAGGCAGTCCACGGTTATCAGGGGTTCCGTTATGACAGCGTGACAAGCAAAAATTGCTGATAACAGGAAATCAGCGATTTTCTGCAATTATCCTTCAATAACTGGGTATAGAAAACAAATATATAAAAATATATACTTATAATATCGATAACTGGAGATTGGTACCTGTGTCAGGTGTGTATCGGGCGATAAGCAGAAATCTGTGATTTTCATATAAATATAAAATATTGCCGATTTTCATCACTAATATAATATATATATATATATATATATATGTATCTGATAATACATACATACATAAATATATTTATATAAACACCCATATATATATATATAAAGCTGGATCGGTCATAACTGAGCCTGCCTGATAACTAGGGACTGCCTGCAGCTGATATATGATATATATATATATATATATATATATATATATATATATATATATATATATATATATATATATATATATATATATATATATATATATATATAGTATATACATATACAGTAGTCATTCCCAGTATTATGGGCTATTTATGATGAGTACCACACCCACCCACAAATACGGAGACCCCCGTAAAAAGACTTATAACTGCCATTTTAGTAGTTCAAACACCAAATATACCTGAAACTATCATCCTAAAGCATTTAGTCAAGAAAATATGAAAATACAGTAATTGCTGTATGAAAAAATCTGCAAATAGGCGAATTTTCCGTGAATAACGTGGATGTGTGTTCCACAGAAAAATCTGCGAATAAGTGAAGCCAAGGATGCTGAACCACAAATAAGCAGGGGTGGACTATATATATACATATATATATATATACAAGCTCGGTGAAAAATGACTGGCGCACCTAGTAAAAATCAAGCAAGATACAGTTACTTGCACAAAAAGCCCATCTAACACTTACCACTATGACGCTGATTTGTTCTAATATTTAGTATGACCTCCCTTCTTCCTTTTCACGCACTGTATACATCCTGGAACACTCTTAGCTAGGTTTTCTAACATAGATTTGGGAAAGTTATCCCAAATATTACGTACTTCACATTCTAAATTGTCCAATGTAGATATGTCTCGGTTGCAAAGTTTGGCCTTGACAATCCCCCACAAGTTCTCTATAGGATTCAAATCAGGACATTCCTGGCCAGTCTTCTATGAAGGATACTTGAAGGGATTTAAGCAGTCTTTTTATTGGTTTGGCCCTATGGCAGGGGGCCCCATCGTGCATGAAGTAACAGGCTTTGCAATGACACATAGATGGCTTCAAACGGCGTCTGAGGAGCTTAGCATATCGTTGATTATTCATAGTAACATTCTGGGGTAGAGTCACACGGTCACCAAGTCCATAGAAGGAGAAGCATCCTCAAAACATTAAAGAATCTGGATGCTTTACAGTCGAATCAATGTACTTAGGGGCATATGGATCACTCTTCTTACCCCTGTAAACCTTGCCAGTAGGGCTTGAGGAAACCCTAAAAGTTGCCTCATCACGGTACAATATACTCTAAAATTTTTCACGGTTCAGATTCTTCAGCATGCGCCGAGCGTATGACAGGTGATGGTTCCTTTTATGCCGCTTTGTCAGCAAAGGTTCTCTCTGTGCAGCCAGGCAGCGGTACCCAAGACGATAGCATATGTATTGTCTTCGCATGCTTGCGCACACGAGCAAAAACTTTAGGATTTTCTGCTTTCAACTGGGTTGAAGAGGCCTAGGGTTCTTCTCTAGCTGTAATTTCAGGCATCTAACATCCCCATGCCTCAATTTACGCTTTCTTCCTGTAGACACCCACAAGGTGGGGATGGCGGACTAGCCTTCGTCCTTGTAGCGTTTAATCCATTGCTGCACAGTTTGCACTGGTATCCCCACACACGAAGCTACTTCCTTCGTTGGAACACTTTGAGCATGTAGTGCACATATCTGTGCAACTTGTTTATCAGTTATGTTATGCTTGTTCACCATCACAAAAGCACAATTAACAAAAACGTGATGCTAACTATGAGCAGAAACACTGCATACAACAACAGGTTACTTGGCAACTACGGCCTCCCACCCACGCCTGGGTAACGGAATGTTGCTATCCTGCTTACATGGCAACAGAGAAGTGAACAACGTTGCCAGACGTATAGAAACGCCAGTCAAAAATCACATTTTCGGGGGCTAGTTAAGTTGCTTTCCTTTAGTGAAAAATGACTGGCAGTTGTAGCCAGTCATTTTCATCTAAATGATTATATATATATATATATATATATATATATATATATATATATATATATATATATATATATATATATATATATATATATATATATATATATATATATATATACATATATATATACATATATATATATATATATATATATATATATAATATATATATATATATATATATATATATATATATATATATATATATATATATATATACTGGGTGTTTCAAAATTAGAGGCCCCCTCCACAGAACGAATGGAAAGTTATGAAGTTTTCTGCTATGCTACAGCCTATCTCCAAGTATATATATATAAATATATATACATATATATTTATATATATATATATATATATATATATATATATATATATATATATATATATATATATATATATATATATATATATATATATATATATATATATATGTGTACTGTAACATCAAACGGGAAGGCGGACAGGAATACTCTTGATTAGCCATTTGATTACATGTTTATTCCCAACGTTTCATAATGCATGATTACATCATCAGGGGTTCTAGAATTAAAAAACAAAAAACACTGACAATAAAAATTACAGAAAAATTATGCAAAGGCAAAGTCAGAACATAAAAAATGACAGTCGACTTAAAAGGAAACTTTTCCACAAAGGACACCGAGGAACAGGTAAAATACAGAGAAATTAATTAAAACAAATAGAATATATAAAAGACAAGTAAAAAAAAATTATATTTAAAATATTTATGTTTTAAAACACTAAAATTTAAAATCACATTAAGAAAACAAATAAATAAATAAATAAAAGTGACTAAGGGTATGGAGCCAACCTGTCAGTGCGACACAAATACAGAAAATGAGGTCTTCGAAGGAGAAACAAAACAACAAAAACATTATCATTATGACAGGTATAAAGGAACAGCCGAAGTCTGAGTGTTCAACTTCGGAACAAGCTGTTTTATCATAAGAGACTCGAGTATTGGTAGTTCCAGTTGGCTAGAAGCTCGTCCAATTATGTAGAAATCTTTGTTTTCAATGGGGGTTTTACAAAATTTTGCATGACTTCTGATGTTGGAGTGTTCGGGGTTGGAGATTTTTAACGCTGTACGGAAACTTATGTGAGTCTATGCGTACTTTTAGATGTCTCCGAGTGGATCCCACATAAATTCCCAAGTTACACTTGGGGCAGGAATACTTTTACACCACTCCAGAGGACATCGTAGCACAAAGCCAAACTAAGTGTATTAGCAAAGTTAATGTAAGAAATGAATATAGTTATAGACCTGTATTTCCCGCCCATGTTGGTTTAGAAAAGCCTATAGCCGTATTCTTTGACACAGGAAGTCCAAAGAATATAATGTCTGAAAAGGTGTATGAGGCATATTTTTCTCATTTAAGCTTAAACCCAGTAGAAGACTGTAAAATCACAGATGTTCAAGGAAACAGAATAGATCTAGTAGGGCAAGTTAATTTACCTTTTAAATTAGGAAGAATCCCACCACTGCCACCAAAAATTCTGTAGTGGGGAAGGCATGCACTTCTTAGAACTGTCTGTTATACTGCTTGCTTGCACTTCTGTAGGAACAAGTTGCTCGATATTTAACTATGCTGGAACTTCACTTATCGTGCTCAGATGTCGGCTATCTTTCAATATTTCATAAGTTCTTCTTTCATTAATGTTGGTTAAATGAAATTTATGTTTCCCCTTAATTACATTTATTTAGTCTTTAAACTGTATAACTTTTCCACCTTTCAATGGGTAGCAATGACCGAGTCTTTATCTTAAAGGGCACATCGTAAAATTCGTGGACTTAGAATTTCACTCGTACTATGGGCATTCGGAAATTTTATATAAGTTCACCAGTCTGTTCGAGCTTTCACAGTCACCTCTCCACACATCTCGCACACTCCCTGCCCTGATGCCTTTTTCTAACTGACTCTCCTTCCAGAGCCTTCATATATATGGGTATGGGTTCGATGCCTAAATCTGGTATAATTTTCCCTAGTTTCGTCCAGATGGGCTTCCCTTTTCCATTAATGTTTCACGTTTAATTGTCTATGCAATTCGTTCAACGGTTGTTATTGAGTTAACGTTATGGTGTGCGAGAGGTCACTGGGCGAGGTCAAGATCTAAATTAGTTCATCTTTTTGCCCAGCTCACTACAGGTAAACACTTTTAGTACCTGGCGACGAACGGTTAAACTCGGCATCTGTTATACTTAGTTTTTGTTAACGTCTTTTCTGTTTTTGCTCTCTCTGTCTTTATCAGTGATTTTCTGTATGCCCTTGTGCGTACATCAAGGTATTTAGTTTATTCAATTATAGACTCGTTTCTATTATATATATATGTATATATATGTATATATATATATATATATATATATATATATATATATATATATATATATATATATATATATATATACAGTAGAACTTCAGTCCTCGGCGCTAATTCGTTTCAGAAGAAGTGTCGAGATTCGATTTTGTCAAATTCTGAGTTAATTTCTCCCATAAGAAATAACTGTGACCACAAGTCATTACCCCAACCTTGCCTTTTTATACAAAACTTTACACAAATTACAATTAAATAAGTTCAGAGTTGAATAACTTACTGTATCAGAAGCACTTTTTACATTTTTAAATGCTTACTGTATCATAAAACCGAGCGCCATAGCTAGGCTAGGTAGCCTATAGGCACTACCAGAATGTACTGCAACAGGTACACATGAAAACTGTTGTTAATAATGATAACATTGAAAAACAAGCCAGATTATCACACTAAATTAATAATACAGTATTTATAAACCGAATTACTGTATGTCTGTTATTATAAAATTAAGAAAAATTTCTAAAATTACGTTCGAACTCAGCAGCTTGTGGCAGATATAAACAAACCACAGTGCCACCCTGGTGGTGTATCATTTCGTACTAATTACATAAACATTCAATACTTATGGTAAAATTTCATACAGTCTACTGGAATAGTGTACAAAATCACTGTAAAACATCTTTCAGTAAATATTTACTGAAAGATGTTTTAGAAAGATGTTTTACAGTGATTACTGAAAGATGTTTTACAGTGATTTTGTACACTATTCCAGTAGACTCTGTATGAAATTTACCATAAGTATTGAATGTGTATGTAATTAGTACCGCGATACACCACCAGGGTGGCACTGTGGTTTGTTTATATCTGCCACAAGCTGCCAAATTCTGACATAATTTAGGAAATTTTTCTTAATTTTATGATAACAGACATACAGTAATTCGGCTTATAAATACTGTATTATTAATTTAATGTGATAATCTGGCTTGTTTTTCAACAGCAGCAGCATGTGTGGGCATTAAATGCTTTTAAATAAGCATGGGAAGAACGCCACCAACAACGCCAACTAGCGGCAGCTCATGAAACTCTTTTTCTCACAACATCATATGATTCATCTGGTCGGATTCCAGTTTGTTGTTTGAGCTTCCACATAAAAAATTTACTCAACATTTAGTGTTGAAATCCGATTATGTCAAGTTCTAGTACAGTCGAGGACCGGGGTTCTACTGTACATATATATATATATATATATATATATATATATATATATATATATATATATATATATATATATATATATATATATATATATAATCGAAAGCTACAAACGTCCTTTAATATCAATTCACTCTACCTCGGAAGTAATATATTTTCATATATGTTGCGAAGGGAATTTTAGTTGATAATAAGTCCACCGTCCGTGGGATCGAACCGACCAGACGAGGAATCAGGACTACAGTGACACACTAACCAGTCGGCCACATAGAGGTTATAAGTGAATACCATCTCCCATCAAC
Organism: Macrobrachium rosenbergii; assembly: GCF_040412425.1. NCBI lineage: Eukaryota > Metazoa > Arthropoda > Malacostraca > Decapoda > Palaemonidae > Macrobrachium > Macrobrachium rosenbergii. The sequence continues at coordinate 61,836,436 of NC_089763.1, read as the reverse complement.
CCATAATTATAACTCAGGTGTTTTGCGTTTGGGCGATATCCACCCCACCTCTGCCATGTTGACCGTGTAGTGCGTTTGTGGCTGGTCCTGTACCTATGACTATCACATCACCGTGATTCATATACAATCAAAATTACAAACGTCCTTTAATATCCAATTCACTCTACCTCGGAAGTAATATATTTTCATATATGTTACGAAGGGGGCATTTTAGATGATAATAAGTCCACCGTCCGTGGGATCGAACCAGTGACGGACGAGAATCAGGACTACAGTGACACACTAACCAGTCGGCCACAAGAGAGGTTATAAGTGAATACCATCTCCCATCAACCCACCCACGTGGAACTCAGGTGTTTCGCGTTTGGAGGCGATATCCACCCACCTCTGCCATGTTGACCGTGTAAGTGCATTTTGTTCAGTAGAAGATACGTAGCCATATTATGACTATTTATCACATCACCGTGATTCATATACAATCAGAAAGCTACAAACGTCCTTTAATATCCAATTCACTCTACCTCCGAAGTAATATATTTTCATATATGTTACCTTGTCAAGGGAATTTTTATAACCTCTCTTGTGGCGACTGGTTAGTGTGTCACTGTAGTCCTGATTCCTCGTCCGTCGCTGGTTCGATCCCACGGGACGGTGGACTTATTATCAACTAAAATTGTCCTTCGTAATGATAATGAAAATATATTATTCCCAGACTTTGGATATTAAAGGACGTTTGTAGCTTGTTCCTTTATTGTATATGAATCACGGTGATGTGATAAATAGTCATAATATGGCTTTTGCGTGCGTCAAACGACACCAGAAGAAGAATCAACATGGCAGAGGTGGGGTAATAATCGTCTCCAAAAAACACCTGAGTTCGACGGTTTGGGTTGATGGGAGATTTCTGGTATTCACTTATAACCTCTTGTAACATTTCTTTTAGTGTGTCACTGTAGTCCTGATTCCTCGTCCGTCGCTGGTTCGATCCCACGGGACGGTGGACTTATTATCAACTAAAATTCCGATTCGCAACATATATGAAAAACCTATTACCCGAGGTAGAATGAAATTGATATTAAAGGACGTTTGCAGCTTTCTGATTGTATATGAATCACGGTGATGATCTGATAAATAGTCATAACCTGGCTAAGATCTGAAACGCACTACAAGGTCAACATGGCAGAGAGTGGTGGATATCGCCTCCAAACGCAAAACACCTGAGTTCGACGAATTAAGTTGATGGGAGATGGTATTCACTTATAACCTCTCTTGTGGCCGACTGGTTAGTGTGTCACTGTAGTCCTGATTCCTCGTCCGTCGCTGGTTCGATCCCACGGACGGTGGACTTATTATCAACTAAAATTCCCCTTCGGAAACATATATGAAAATATATTACTTCCGAATAGAGTGAATTGGATATTAAAGGACGCTTTGTAGCTTTCTGATTGTATATGAATCACGGTGATGTGATAAATAGTCATAATTTGGCTAAAATCAAATGCGACAAACGCATCTAACTCTGTCAACATGGCAGAGGTGGGTGGATATCGTATCCTCCAAACGCCAAAACACCTGAGTTCGACGGGTGGGTTGATGGGAGATGGTATTCACTATAACCTCTCTTGTGGCCGACTGGTTAGTGTGTCACTGTAGTCCTGATTCCTCGTCCGTCGCTGGTTCGATCCCACGGACGGTGGACTTATTATCAACTAAAAATTCCCCTTTTGGTAACATATATGAAAAAATATTACTTCCGAGGTAGAGTGAATTGGATATTAAAAGGACGTTTGTAGCTTTCTGATTGTATATGAATCACGGTGATGTGATAAATAGTCATAATATGGCTACGTCGCGACAAAATGCACTACGGTCAACATGGCAGAGGTGGGTGGATATCGTCTCCAAACGCAAAAACACCTGAGTTCATTCCGGTGGGTTGATGGGAGATGGTATTCACTTATAACCAAAGGCCGACTGGTTAGTGTGTCACTGTTAGTCCTGATTCCTCGTCCGTCGCTGGTTCGATCCCACGGACGGTGGACTTATTATCAACTAAAAATTCCCCTTCAAGGTAACATATATGAAAATATATTACTTCCGGAGGTAGAGTGAATTGGATATTAAAGGACGTTTGTAGCTTTCTGATTGTATATGAATCACGGTGATGTGATAAATAGTCATAATATGGGGGAGCTGCGACAAACGCACTACACGGTCAACATGGCAGAGGTGGGTGGATATCGTCTCCAAACGCAAAAACACCTGAGTTCGAATTTTAACGGGTGGGTTGATGGGAGATGGTATTCACTTATAACCTCTCTTGTGGCCGACTGAGTAGTGTGTCACTGTAGTCCTGATTCCTTTCCCGACGCTGGTCTTCGATCCCACGGGGCGGTGGACTTATTATCAACTAAAAATTCCCCTTGGTAACATATATGAAAATATATTACTTCCGAGGTAGAGTGAATTGGATATTAAAGGACGTTTGTAGCTTTCTGATTGTATATGAATCACGGTGATGTGATAAATAGTCATAATATGGCTACGTCAAGGACAAACGCACTACACGGTCAACATGGCAGAGGTGGGTGGATATCGTCTCCAAGCGCAAAAACACCTGAGTTCGGAGGGTGGGTTGATGGGAGATGGTATTCAGATAACCTCTCTTGTGGCCGACTGGTTAGTGTGTCACTGTAGTCCTGATTCTCGTCCGTCGCTGGTTCGATCCCACGGGAAAGGACTTATTATCAACTAAAAATTCCCCTTCGGTAACATATATGAAAATATATTACTTCGAGGTAGAGTGAATTGGATATTAAAAGGACGTTTGTAGCTTTCTGCTTGTATATGAATCACGGTGATGTGATAAATAGTCATAATATATATATATATATATATATATATATATATATATATATATATATATATATATATATATATATATATATATATATATATATATATATATATATATATATATATATATATATATATATATATATATATATATATATATATATATATATATATATATATATATATATATATATATATATATAAGATATATATATATATATATATATATATATATATATATATATATATATATATATATATATATATATATATATATATATATATATATATATATATATATATATATATATATATATATATATACTAATATAATATAAGAAGTCTTGCAAAACCTGACCCTTAATATATATATACAGTATATATATATATATATATATATATATATATATATATATATATATATATATATATATATATATATATATATAATTACATATTATTATAATATAAGAAGTCTTGCACAGACGACCCTTAATTTGCCCTTAGTTATTGAGAGTAGAATCATCGCTGCATGGCTGGTCCTAGTGGACCTAGATATCAAAACAATTAAAGTTATCAACATTTCGATCTGTCCCTCTCTTTACCTGAAACAGATATTGAGATGGCACGGTTAAAAGGGGGCAAAGATGAGAGGTGGCTGGGTGCCGTTCCTGTAAGCAGCTTAGCCCAACTAAGGTGCTTAAAACAACCTTCTAAAGGCAGATTAAGCTGCTGAATTGTCTTTCCTTTCGCAGGATACCTGGGAAGAGGCAACCCGATGGCTGAACACCTGGCAAATGACACATAGTTTGCACACTGCACCAGTTATCGGCAGAAGTTTGCACGCGACCACGACACACGGACGAGGCCTTAAAAGGGAAGGACAGGAGATCTGAAAGGCAGTAGAAATACGGTAGCAGTCGGAGTCATAGGGGAGTTAATGGGCCATTAGCCATACACGCAGGTGAGCGATACATTTGCTGAGAGACCTTCATTCGCCCCTGTCCGACTCCAGACCACAGTCATCCTCAAGTGACAGCGTGCATTGCCATACGCGTGATCGTCCCTTGTCATCCTTCGCCAGAGACCTGCTTCCCCTAAGGTAAAGTGTGAGTAAAGACTTTTCAGTCATGACAGTTTGCCCTTTAGAAAGTTATTGGGGTGCCAGTATTTCACCTCTGTCCTTGTGCCAGTTTATCCAGTGCCATTTTCAATGTCCTGTGTTCAAGTGTAAAGTGGTCATTCATTCCCAGAGTACTTGGCACCCTCAGTGCAGACTCGAGTCATACTCTGTGTTATATTGTTCCTTTACTGGCGCGTATGTGTAAATCTCTCTTGCAGAGGGACCTATTTGCAGTGGACTCATCTTGGACTGTGCCTTGCCCTTAGTCAAGACTCCAGTAGAAGAATCTTCAGGCGTTGCAAGCCCTTTAACAATTTGCTTTCCCATTCTCCCTTCTAATGCTTTCTTTTGTAAATATAATTCCTTAATTCATCCCAAGTGTTTATGTAACATTTCCTTATGAAGTGGAGCCTTCAGCTCCTAAAATCATCCCTTGTTCTTCGTTTTTTACGATTTCCCTTCACGCAAGTCAGAACTCCAAGGCCAATTAAATAAAGTTTCTGCTGCCGGCCTGTAAAAATACCATAAACCCAGGGAAATTCGTAAAAATGGTGACCTTCCCATAGATCTCGTTTAGCAGTTGCATTTTCCCCTCTATTGTTGCTTCATTGCATTTGCAACTCGCCAGATCTGCTATTAGCAAAGCTAACCTGGGTGCAAGACAAATTCTGAACCTGGTACCAAGAGCACAGACCAAGAGAGTTCCACGTAAGTAATGTGTTTATCTTAGCAAAATTTTTTTACAATCGTGACTGTTCCTAGGAATTAAGAATAGGGACGCATGTATTCACTGAGAGAAGAGAACTGCCGTATTAGAATTGTTAATGCATGCCTTTTCAGGATAGGTAATTAGGAAATAACTAGCGCTAACCATTCTTTGCTTCGAGGAATAGTGCGAAATTTCTGTGTGTTAAAATCTTTGCCATATTTTTGCTTCGAGGAATAGTGCGAAAGAAACTCCTCTGTGTTAAATTTTACTTCTCATTTCAGAATAGCGAGATTACTTAGGCGCGGACGAACTCCTCCGTGGGATAAGATCAGCTAGCATTGCTGAAATACTCTCTCCCAGTTTAGCTTAAACTCAAATTAGGTGTTAGGAAAGCGAAATCTGAACTCTGCTTCTAGGAAAAATCACGAGGTCATTTTTACCGTTATCCTCTCATCCCAGGAAATTCCCCGGAGTCCCAGACGGTCTATAAATAGACGGGTTCATTCACACAGAATCTAAAAATAACTCCGGTGAGCGTCAGACGACCTTCACCCCCCGGCCCCTGCCCACACGGGGGATGCGTACCACACACCCCGCGAATACTTAAAAGCCCTCTAAAAACACTTAGAACTGCCCATTTTGATAGTTTAAACACAAGAAAACCCCTGTAAAATTGCTTATACCTGAGTATTTTAATAGTTTTATCAAAAAAGTGCATTTATTCATGAAAATATGAAAATACAGTAATTAGTGAATCTTCCTCAGTGAAAAATACCGCAAATGGGTGAATTTTCCGCAAATAATGGCTAGATATGTCCCACAGAGAAACCCGGAAATGCGTGAGTCCGCGAATCACGAGAACGCGAATACGGGGGGTTTACTACCCTCGTTTTCATTCATTCCTGAGTAGTTTGTTGTTTTAGAACTATCCCTACTCGAACCACTCTCAGCACAATTTTTTTTTGGCGGGAGGGGGGTTTACCCCGTTAGTAATTTCTAAGTCCTACGGGGCAAATCGTATTTTCAAGTCTTATGAGACCAACCCAATTTCTCAGTCCTAAGGGACGGATCCCAATTCAAGTCTTAAGAGACTCCATTAACAATTCTACGTTGCACGAGGCGTGAATTTCTAATTCCTATGGGAAAACCAAATTCAAGTCCTTTTGAGACCTTATATTAGTGTATTTCACACACATCCAAGCCCTTACGGGACTGATCATTCCAGTTCATTAGAACAACGCCTTAATTTCACGCTACAGCTGGCCAAGTCCGAGCGTGACGTAAAATCCAGTTGCGTCTTCCGAGACGCATATTAAAATTCGTTCGCCAAAAACAACCACGTCTTACTCAGACATATTAAATTTTAACAAAGTCTCCTCAGACTTACAGATCAATTGTCTTACTCAGACAGATCCATCCTCCTTCAGTCTGAACAACTGAGTGCTTCAGTTTCCTGCAATTGAGTCTTTTCAGACAACCTGAGTCTTCTCAGACATATTTGATTCGCTAGAGGGTCCAGTCCATATAACCATTATCTCAAGATTGCTACTGCCAGAGCCCTACAAAATGAGGACTTCAAATTCTACATGTCCACTGGAAAGGACATGGGACTATCAGGGCAAGCTCTGAGAGACTGGGTTCAAGAGAGAGTGGACGATGTCAAGGAGGAAAGAGAGCTAGAACGGCAAGAGAGAAACAAAGAATCACCCAAGAGAAAAGAGAGGAGGAAGAACAGGAGGAGAGGGAGAAAAAGAGAAATGCCCAAGAGAAAAGAGAGGAGAAAGAATGGGAAGAGAGGGAGAAAGAGAGAATCACCCAAGAGAAAAGAGAGGAGAAAGAACAGGAAGAGAGGGAGAAAGAGAGGATCGCCAACGAGAAGAGAGGAGAAAGAGAGGGAGGAGCGAGAGCAGCAGGGCACCCATGACCTCAAGATGTTAGAACGACAGAACAACACCCCGCCTCCTGCGGCAGGAATGAGTGCCCTCAGCCAAGCTCACTCATTCATGTCAAAATGGACAGAGGCCGAACCAGAAGTATGGACTGAGAGGGCCGAAAGAGTCCTGGAGTGCTGCACCTTCTCCCCTGCGGAACACTACCTTGTTCTTACTAAATTCCTGGGAGGGAAGGCACTCATTGCCTACCACGCCCTTTCAGCAGAGGATAGGGGAAACTGGGAAGCTGTACTCCAAGCAGTTACCAAGGCATACAAGATTACCCCAGAGCGGTGGAGGAGGCATTGGAGAGAGCAGCCAAGAGAAGCAGGCCAGACTTAGTCTGATTGGGCGTACCATTCTGAGCGGGCGTTAGCAAAATGGCTCGAGTCCGAGGGAGCCACTAGCGCTGCCGGGGTACTCAAGAAATTTAAATTTGAGCATTTCCTGGGCTACGCCCCTCCTGTCCTCGCCACTCATGTAGTAGAAAAAGCCCCAGCAACACTCACTGAGTGTTGCCAGATAGCAGACATGCGGGAGACTCACCACCCTCAGGAAGGATCCATGGAGCAGAAGATAAATCCCACGTCCCTCCTCGGAGGATCAAATCCCCCTAAGAATGGAAACTGGCTGTATGGCTGGTCCTGGTGGACCTAGATATCAAAACAATTAAAGTTATTAACATTTCGATCTGTCCCTCTCTTTACCTGAAACAGATATTGAGATGGCACGGTTAAAAGGGGGCAAAGATGAGAGGTGGCTGGGTGCCGTTCCTGTAAGCAGCTTAGCCCAACTAAGCTGCTTAAAACAACCTTCTAAAGGCAGATTAAGCTGCTGAATTGTCTTTCCTTTCTCAGGATACCTGGGAAGAGGCAACCCGATGGCTGAACACCTGGCAAATGACACATCGTTTGCACACGGCACCAGTTATCGGCAGAAGTTTGCACGCGGCCACGACACACGGACGAGGCCTTAAAAGGGAAGGACAGGAGATCTGAAAGGCAGTAGAAGTACGGTAGCAGTCGGAGTCGTAGGGGAGTTAGTGGGCCGTTAGCCATACACACGGGCGAGTGATACATTTGCTGAGAGACCTTCATTCCCCCCCCTGTCTGACTCCAGACCACAGTCATCCTCGAGTGACAGTGTGAACCGCCATAAGTGTGATCGTCCCTCGTCATCCTTCGCCAGAGACACGCCTCCCCTAAGGTAAAGTGTGAGTACAGACTTTTCAGTCATGACAGTTTGCCCTTTAGAAAGTTATTGGGGTGCCAGTATTTCACCTCAGTCCTTGTGCCAGTTTATCCAGTACCATTTCCAATGTCCTGTGTTCAAGTGTAAAGTGGTCATTCATTCCCAGAGTACTTGGCACCCTCAATGCAGACTCGAGTCATACTCTGTGTTATATTGTTCCTTTACTGGCGCGTAATGTGTAAATCTCTCTTGCAGAGGGACCTATTTGCAGTGGACTCATCTTGGACTGTGCCTTGCCCTTAGTCAAGACTCCAGTAGAAGAATCTTCAGGTGTTGCAAGCCCTTTAACAATTTGCTTTCCCATTCTCCCTTCTAATGCTTTCTTTTGTAAATATAATTCCTTAATTCATCCCAAGTGTTTACGTAACATTTCCTTATGAAGTGAGCCTTCAGCTCCTAAAATCATCCCTTGTTCTTCGTTTTTTACGATTTCCCTTTACACAAGTCAGAACTCCAAGGCCAATTAAATAAAGTTTCTGTTGCTGGCCTGTAAAATAATACCATAAATATATATATATATATATATATATATATATATATATATATATATATATATATATATATATATATATATATATATATATATATATATATATATATATATATATATACATATATATTTAGATACATAAGAAAAAATGTAGAAATCCATACAGTGTGTGAGAGAGAGAGAGAGAGAGAGATGAATTAAGCAGGAATTCAGTCATAACATAGGCCTATAAGTATATATCAATTCACATGAAGTAAGAAAATGTTGGATGTAAATGAGCCCAAATGAAGTCAAATACAAAATAACTGTTAAACTAACGAGAATAAAATTGGTCACATTATATGAAAATGCAGCAAAACTCATTAAAACTTTGTACAGGATCCTCGTGGATCTGGCACGCCTCTTATCCTATTTGACATGGGTGCAACGAGGACTTCGCAAATGTTCGCTGCTCCCCTCTTAGGCCTTAAGTTTTCCCAAATATCTACTGCATGCTTTGTAAGGTTCTCTCTGGTGTAAGCACGATTAACATCCCACTGTTGGGTCATGTAGGACCATAAGTTTTCTATTGGGTTCAGATCTGCAGGCTTGGCAGGCCAGTCAATTCGAACCACTTCTGGATTCTAATGGAACCATTGCTTTAAAACCTTTGCATGGTGGACAGTAGAATTGTCTATGGAGATATATATTGGCATGGGATACGGCAATAATAGTTTTCGAACTGAGGGTACTAAAATGTCCTGTAAAATTTTCATATACTGATTGCTGTTCAGATGCTCATCAATGGCAATTAACTCTCCAGGTTCACTGGCAGCCACCCATCCCCCTAACCCAGCTGATATTCTGCCACTACGCCTTGAAGGCGCTGTGTTATTTTCAGCACATCTGTCGATAGAAAATATTTCAAGTGACAGACAATTCAATAGAGAGTAGTTAGTTATAAAAAAAAAAAAAGAGAACAGTAGGTCTACAACTTTACAAAGACTTATATTTTCTTCCATTTTTATATCTGTTATAACATAAACCTACCTTATGAATTACACACTATAAATGAAAATTATAATGTTTTCTAATAGTCTATAGGTATGAATTGTAATTATATAACAAGACAACTATACGAAGATAACTGTGAAGCACAATCCCCATTAAACACGGATAATTCCTGTGTGAACAGTCAAATACATAGTGTTATTGATCATTTTATCAGCTTTAGGTCTAGGATATATATACAGTAATAAAGACAAAATAACAAAAGTTTCTCTTTTCAATTTGCAACTATGTATTATTTTCACTTTGTAGTTGAACTGCATTAGTTTTCTACATATAACATAATGCGCTCAAGTATATACTACATATCAGTTTATGATAGGAATAAACAAGTTGATGTTAAAGGTAAGAGGCGTGCTCCATTTTATGAATAAGTCAACTTAAATTTCACTGGGCTTACCTAGTTTTATTTGGGTGGCAACAATGAAGTTGCCTGTCTATGCGCATCAGACATGAAGATTTTTTCATCACAGAAAATAACTGAATCCCAGAACGAAGCATCTTCTGGAAGATACTGCAAGGCAAATCCCATCCTTTTGTCTTTATGCTGTTGCATTAGCAATGGTTTCCCTTCCGGAATCCTGTGATGCAGTCCTGCCCCATGCAATCTATTCTGCACAGTCTGCACACATATTTGCAGTCCAAGCTGCTGTTTTACAGCAACTGGTTTAAACAGGGGTTGTTCTTTGACAGCTGCAACAATCATATTGTCTTGCTCTCGTGGTGATTCAAGGAGTTCCACTTCTAGGCCTATTTTCTAAACTTTGCCGTTCTCTAAACAATTTGATCCATCTATGTATGGTTCTCTTCGGTATATTAAGCCTGCTTCATATCTCTCTCACACGAACTTGCACCAAAAGCAGTGCAATAATTCTCTCTCGTTGAGAAGGGGATGTTTCTTTGCCAGGCAGAGGATCCATCGTGAATGTGAAGGGAGTGACAAAACAGCTGAGTTTGACCGATATATCACAAAATCAATAACAATAGAGTGAGGTCACGCAAGGTTCACACTATTAAGGTTATATATATATATATATATATATATATATATATATATATATATATATATATATATATATATATATATATATATATATATATATATATATATATATATATATATATATATATATTTATCTTTGGTACCATTTTGTGAGGTTCCAATGTTTTCTGTAAAATTTAACAAATGGAATCGTTCAACTACCATTAACTTTATACTGAAATGATAAAATAAGGGAAGCTACAGGAAATGATCTTTAGACTGGGAAGGAAAGCTATGGGTTAAATGACTTTAAAATTTAGGCTAGCATGGAAGTCAGTGCTGTGGGAATGTGGCAGCACTGTATTATGGCAGTGGCTGTGATACGACGTTTTTTATCACTTCGTTTCGTTCACATCAATTTTGTTATATGGAAAATAGTTTTACGTAACAATATAACATGATGTTCTAAAGATTACAGTGACTGTTTTTAATGCCATTACATAAGATTTATTCCATCTTCGAACAGAAAAATAGATTAATCAGGCATGAATTGTGTGTCAGGCAGGTGATAGAAAAACTATGAAACTCTGCCAATTATAACTTGGGCGACTGTACATATACTGCGCTAAAACTTACCTGAATTTTTTTGTTTTGGCAACACTGATTGCTGTTCTCTGATACCAACACACAACAGCACACAGCTGCTGCGAACATGGGTTTGCTTATTATGAACTGAATAAGTACATTTGTAATTTATTATTATAATTACACACATTTAACTAAATTTGTAATTTATAATATTTAGTTGCCAATCACTCAAAAGAAATTTACAGTACTGGTAGGCACACCATCGCAACGAAACCACCATAAGCCAGTGCCCAAGCCTACATAAAACCTGGCCTTGAGCACATAAGGTTCAGAGATTTTTTCTAGGTTTTCTTTTTTTTTTTTTTTGACAAAAACCACACCTTACATGCTCAAAAATAAGGTAATTTGAAATTTAAAATTTAAGCTTTCTATTTCATAATGTTTATCTGTAATTTAAATTTCTGTTCTACAAAAATACCTGTATAATACAATACAATAGGAAGCTAATGCATGAAGCATTATACTACATATATTTCCATTCCACTTTCACTTATAATTTGAGAAGAAACTTATAAATAATGTACTTACCTGAACCTTTTGTATGTTGACTTAAATCATAGGCACTTCGATCTGCACATCCAACACATTCAATCCAACCATAAGAAGTAAGACACTCAGCATCCCAGCAATCACATGCATAGTGAGCCATCTCATTTCCTAAATGTTGCCTAAATCTTAGCTTTTTGGGATTAATGCCAATCTTGAGAAGGTACTGCTGAATACGGGCCATATAGTAACCTAAGGTTTCGTTGGCTACCAAACCCTGGAACAAAAAAGTTTACAATTTTCTACATTATATTTTAAGACTAATTTACTCAACTAACCACCACAGATATAAAAACTCATTTCCAGACATTAAATTTGAAGGGATACACTATATTCACTATACTTCTCATTCCACTCTGGAGTGGGTGGCATCAGCCAAGTAAAGCCACCTAGTAACTAACCAAATCTGTAGGGATGAGTTTGCAGGTGAAAGAGACACTGCTAAATAAGCCTGAAGCATTAACTATTCTTGGTGCAACTTTTGACTCACATCTTACTTTCGATAAACATCTACTGAAAGTGTCAGCAAATGCCACATGAAAGTCTTGTACCTAAGGCCTCACATATTTATATAAAGTGATCAAATCAATACAACCTGTTTTAGGTCATTGATACATCCTTTATTATTATTATTAATTATTATTATTATTAGTCGAATGAAACCTATTCTTATGGAACAAGCCCATATTGGCCATTGACTTGAAACTCAAGCTTCCAAAGAACATGGTGTTCATTATGAAGTAAGAGGAAGTTAAGTGAAATACAGAAAAAAAGGAGACTCCACTTATTAAAAATGAAAAAATACATTAATAAATACAGTAAACCCCCATATTCGTGTAGATGCATACCATCCCCCCCCCGAATAGCTAAAATCCGCAAATACTTAGAACCATTCTAACAACACTTAGAACTGCCTATTTTAATAGTTCAAACACACACAAAAAAACTAAAAATGCTTATACAGGTATTATCCTACTTGCGATGGGGTTAGGTTCCAAAAAACCCATCATTTGTTGGAAAAAACGTATCTCGAATATACCTTAACCTACACTAGGGTATTAAGTACCATGTACAGTATACATATATGGTAGCCTAGCCTACACTATAAAGTATACTCTATACATACAGAGTATAGTAATTATCAATATCAGCTAATTCTGGAGGTTCATGCACAGTGACTTATGATAATTCAATACAAAGAGAAATTGAATAACAAACAAGAATTAGCTTAGCCAACACTATGGCACATCATATACATATACAGTAGTCTAGCCTATATTTTACTGTACTCTATACTGACATATCATATTATACAAACATCAACATAATGAAACAGTACAGTATATGCATCTTTTCCATGGATCTTTTAAAATGTTATGCTTTAATTCACTGTATCCTATAATATTGTATATATTCTTATACTGCTTTTGCATTATAAATTGCGATCACAGTGATCAATGCTTTGGTTTGGAAATCGTTTACGCGGTGTTTATTTCACCGCATTTAACTCAGTTCAGAGCGCTTTTCTTGCTTCTAGTTAGCGTAAATGAATCTCTAAAAGCTTTATTTACATGGGACAAGGTTATTTTTCATTATACGAAGTGTTTTTAAGTCGAAATATAACCTAATCACGACTCATTGTGAAAATAATTTAGCTATTTTTTTTCATTATTAGATGAGATGACATTGGCCTTTTGGGGACGTTTGTTTTGTGTAAAAAAAAAATCAAGATTCCGTTTGCTACTTTCACTTGATTCCATCATAATATGAGCTTTACGTATTTATCGTTTATTGGTATAAAAATAGCAGTAATGTGTTCTTTCATGCCCAGTAGTTTTGATTAAAATACTTTCTCTCCAATTTCAATTACGGTCGAGTTTCATCCATGTTGCCAATGCACGATAATTTATAGTCATTAGCAGCTTTATCATTGTTTTCTCAGCTTCAGCTACAATGCAGCTTAAATTTAGCAGTATATTTCCTTGCCGATCTTTTATCCATACTGAATAAGGGTATATAAAAATATATCAGTCCTATTCTACTTATCTTCATTTGTACTATAACCTACGGTAATTATGTATTACCGTACGATGGTTGAAATACAAGCAAAACGGCTGTTGTTATCTGAATTGGTCATAAGCAAAACAACAGTTTCTCAGTCGGTTGTTTATGGCTGTACACATTTACACAAGAGTATAACGTTACTATAGCAGAGTCCACCGCTCTTTGCAGCTAAGCCCCGCCCACTGCATGCCAGTGATTTGAGTTCCTGGAGGCAAGATATCTCGAAAAGATACATTGCTATTATCATTATGGTCTTGGATCATTTAGTCTCTGCATCTTTTTCTAGTTAACAGTCCAAATGATTACCAATGTCAAATGGATTTAACTCCATTGTTGGTCATGTTGAGTTTCTGGGAAAAAATTTTTCAGTGACCTTAGGTTTTGCATGAATCATGACACCACAGATTTGAGTTCCTGGAGTTGTGAAGTCTGCAATTATTTTTCGAGATATGATATCTTACGATAAAAATCAGAAACTCATACATTAAGCTATATATCATTATGGTCTTGGATCATTTTGTCTCTGCATCTTTTTCTTTTTGATCAAAATGATTATAAATAAGAATATTAATTGATTATTTATGTGCCTAAGACACATTCTTATAAATTTTAGGTTCCTGGTCCCCTGTCTGAGCTGCAAGGTATTACTCTAGGTAAATATACATAGAAATGGATCCACATTAAATTGAAATGAAGCACAGACTTTTTATTTTCAGGATGCAGCCATGTCAAATGTTAATGTCATTGAGATGTGGGTAGGCCTAGCATGTCAATTTCTTATATTCTGAGACAATGACACTTGGCTTTTCGCAGAAGCATGAAGTGAACTCTTGGGCACGCATAAGCCTACACATCAAATTCTTAAATTTTGAGACAATGACAGGGCATGGGCCTACACTTCAGTTTCTTATATTCTGAGGCAATGACAGGGCATGGACCTACTAGTCAATTTCTTATATTCTGAGACAATAACAGGGCATTTTTAAAGATTATTGGGTTTTTAGGCCTCCCTTAATGTCACATCAATTTCTCATATTTTGAGAAATGACAGGGCATGGGCCTACACTTCAGTTTCTTATATTCTGAGGCAGGGCATGGACACTTCAATTTCTTATATTTTGGGACAATGACAGGGCATGGGCCTACACGTCAATTTCTTATATTCTCAGGCAATAACAGGGCATAGGACTAAGCATCAAATTCTTATATTTTGAGACATTGACAGGGGATGGGCCTACACTTCAATTTCTTATCGCAAATAGTTTTCTCCCCGTATCTGTTGGAAATAGAGTAGCTTTTAATTAATATAGTAGTTTCAACTCCACAATATATAATGTATATCCATAATGTGGAATGTACACGTATAGGCAAATCCACATACGCATACATGCGTGGATGGCCATAATAATTGTAACGCCACTTATACCACAGAGAATAAAAGTAAAACTTATGGGAACGTAGCCGATGACACACACAGATCAATCATAAGACTTTCTTAGCCTTACCCACAACTACCAAGCTGCTCTCAGTGAACTATATTGAAAATATATTTACAAAAGGGATATCAAATTATATTACTGTGATAAGAAAATATAAAGCTGCTGTAGCATTTCTATGAAAATTAATTCTATGGTAGGAAGGCATCATAAGATACTTCACGAAATAGGAAAAAAAAAATGGTTGAAAAAGTTAAGGGTACATAAGAGCAAGTAAATTCTCTCTCTCTCTCTCTATCTATCTATCTGTTGTTAGAAGAATATTCTAGCGTAGACTATATTCATAAAGATCTCGATTACTTTTAATTAAAACAAATTACTAAATTTCAATTCACAAGAGTAGGCAGATAATTCTTTACAACAGTATTTTATGAAAAGGTCTATGTTTATTCTGCAATGTTAGGTTACCATACGAAAATTTTTCAAAGACACTACAAGCAACATAACAGCAGCAACAAAAACGAGAATAACCACAACAAGAACCACAATAAAACGGCTGAATATAAGATAGGCCTATAAACCAAACGTCATTAAGACATAGGACATTATAGGCCTATGTCATTTTTTATGGTCCCATTATTTTGAAAGGAGATAATGTCCTTAAGAAAATTCTCAGCAAATTATATCCAATATGACTCGTATAGCCTATCATACTGTAACTTTAAGCTAAACATGGGCATACAGTAATACCTCGAACTTGCGCGATTTGAGTTGCACGAATTCACAGACACACGAATTTTTTATTGGAACCTAACTAATGGTCATACACGACTTTTTCACAGACACGCGAACATTTCTTTACACTGACAAACCCAGCAAAAGTGTTTGTTTAATTTTTTTAAGTAATTTATAAGTTTTCAAGCTTTTATGTGTAAATTAAATAACATTAAATATTACTAAAAGTAATAATTTCTCTCTCTCTCTCTCTCTCTCTTTCTTTCTTTAAGTGAGATGAATCTCTCTTTCTTTCTTTTATTGAGATGAATTTTTATGGTACATGTAAACAGGTATGTTTATTTGTATGATAAATAAACTTTTTAAGTATTAATATGTACTAATTTTCAAATAGTAATAATAATAATAATAACAATAATAATAAAACTGTAATACAAAATTTGTATTATCTTGAACAAACAAATTCTTCCCTCATATTTTGTAAGAAGGTGGAAGGCAAAAGCTGTCAGACATGTCATTTAACATGACAAGAATGGGAGTGTTGCTAATCAGTGGTCAAATTTTTCTTGTAATTCTCTCTCTCTCTCTCTGTGTGTGTCTGTAATAATTCATAAAAAATTTCACTCCCTTAAGTAAGGACAACTGTTATCTCTCTCTCTCTCTCTCTGTCTCTCTCTCTCTCTCTCTCTTTCTCTTCGAAGTTAGCCAACCTGCGTATTACAGCACTGTTTCTCTGTATGTCTTTAACTGTTCAGTAGATAATTTTGAATTGATTTAATTTTACCTGTACCGTTCACAAACTGTAAATGCGCAGTTCTAAAACATAGAGACATAGAGCATTTCAGAACAAAGAGAAAGTGACAGAATAAAAAACGTTTGTAAAAACGGGGTTGAGAAGACTTCTAAAAATAGATTGGTGGAATGGGGGAGAGTCACACATTATATTCTTAAGTCAACCGTTTATTTCTTTTTTTAAGGGTAATGTATTAAGCTAACTCTCTCTCTCTCTCTCTCTCTCTCTCTCTCTCTCTCTCTCTCTCTCTCTCCGTAATACTGTAATTCATAAATAATATAACTTGACATTTCAAGTAAGGACAATCTCTCTCTCTCTCCCTCTCGTGTTATTCTCTCTCTTCTCTCTTGTGTTATTCTCTCAGTCTCCGTAATAACTGATAAATAATTTAACTCTCTTAAGTAAAGAAAACCCTTGAACCAGGCGATTCTTTACCGTTCATGTTGGTTCTCTCTCTCTCTCTCTCTCTCTCTCTCTCTCTCTCTCTCTCTCTCTCTCTCTCTCTCTCTCTCTCTCTCTCTCTCTCATAGTTAGCGCTCACACATTTTTACAACTTATTAATTCTCTGTACATCTTTACCTGTACAGTAGATAGTTTAAATTGATCTAATTTGACCTGTATCGTCTATGAAGTTTAAATGCACTAGTGTTGCAAACACGTTTTAAAACATAGAGACATAATAACTAAGAATTGTATTAGTCAAAATATAAAACATTGTTTGTTCATGAAAAAGCATTTCAGAACAAAGAGAAAGAGACGCAGAGTAAAAAAGTTGCTAAAAAGAGGTTGAGACGATTCTAAAAATAGATCGGTTGGAAGGGGAGAGAGAGAGAGAAATTCTCTTACAACTCTCAATTTTTATGTAAACCATTTATTTCTCTTTTTTAAGGGCAATGTATTAAGCTAACTTTAAATGAAATTACAGTAACTTTAATTCCATTTAAAAGTTAACTTAGTAATTTGGGAGCATGATTAGGGTCATATTTAGTGTTTAAACTTTAGAAATAAGCATTTATTAGCATTTTTAGAGACCATGCCAAACTTACGCAAAAATTCACCCTGCGCGAGGGGTTCTGGAACCTAACCTCGTGTAAGTTCGAAGTATGACTGTATTCTGGTTTTGGAGAGTGTAGTCACTGGTTTTCATCCCTCCGAGTGTGAAAACGATTGCAATGAAATCGATTTTATGACTATTAAAATGTTAAATTTTCTGTAAACAATATGAAATACCAGTCTGCATAGCTCTGAGAAAATCTTTAAGTTAAATTTAGAATGGTGAACACGCTTGACAATATCAGACGGTAATTATCATTGTCCACTGATTCAAGTGCACCGATTCGAACGCAGACATTCCCTGTGTCACCTTTGTATTCAGGTGAACCTCATTTACGAAACACAACATTGCAGCATCGTGGAACACTCCTGACTCCATTCATATTTTCCTGTTTCTTTACCATTTTTAGGGAGATGTGTAATATGATTTTATTTCAGGGGATAATATAGTTTCTTTTTTATAATCAGCAGAACTTTAGTTCGGTAAAACAACCATTGCAAAATAAAAGATGAAAAGAACCACAGATTAACCAACGTTTTTCTACCATTCCCAACCAGTCAGCTTGAAGGAATGGTCATGACATAATCAGTGGGCGGGGCTTAGCTGCAAAGCACGGTGGACTCCGCTATAACAATACTTTTATCATTCTCTTTTACTCTTTTATCTAGAAGATGGGATAAAGAGCTGGAGGAAAAGAAGTTGGTCTATTGTAACTGTTCTCTCTCGCAGCCTGATTGTACAATGCTGCCTGCGCCCGCGGGAAATTTAAAAATATTTAATAAATATTGTCTTATCAGTATTAATTGCTTACCACACTGCAAAATCAAATTATCATAAGGTGAATTATTGTAACTCAAGCACTACCTGAGTATTTTACTAATTTTATCACAAAAATTACATTTAGTTATGAAAATGAGATGAAAATACAGTAATTAGTGAATATTTCTCAGTGAAAAATACCATGAATGGGCGAATTTTCAGCGAATAATGCGTATATATGTTCCATAGAGAAATCCGCAAATTGGTGAGTCCGTGAATTGTGAGACCGCGAATACGGAGGGTTTACTGTAGATAGATGAAAATGTATTAAAATGCAAAAAGAATAGTATTAGGGTAGCAATGCATTGCATTTTTGCTTGAGTTTCTCAAGTTTCAATTACACAACACCCCCCTTGGGGACGCTGTTCCACAGTCCTATGGTGTGAAGAATAAAGGACCTCTGGAACAGATAAGTTCAACAGCGAGGCACATTTACTACATACTGGTGCTGCTGTTCAGCATATCTGGTTGCTCTCTTATATATAGACTTGTTTGTGATGGTAGGTTTCTGTTTCCTAACATTAGGAGTTATGACTGGACCATCGACGGATAGTCTCACTTGTTAATTTTTCAAAAATTTATTTTAACAGAGATCTTTCACGTTCACAATTGATCCCTGATCCTCATTTCCTGCCAAGAGCAACCAAATTTGCCAAACAGCAGTACCAATATGCAATAAATGTGCCAGAGATCCTTTATTCCTCACAGCTTTGGACTGTGGAGCAGTCTCCCGGGAGATGTTGTGCAATTGTGTCTTCAAAAAGTTGAACCAAAGATGCAACATATTACTACTCTAAAACAGTTCTTGTATTTTAATAGTTTACTTACAGTTTTGTCTATTTATTTATTTTGTTCATTTATTTTTTCTTTTCTGATTACTAAACTCTTCTTTCTGTATTTCTTATTACCTTCTGTTATTTCTTTTAAATGAACACCATATTCTTTGGAAGCTTGAATTTCAAGTCAATGACTCCTGTGGGCTTGTTCCATACTTTCACTGACATTACTTTACTGTGCTTTACTGTACTTAACACACTACAGTACTGAAGCGTTAACATTTTTTAGTATGTGTACAAATGTACATGGTATATGCGCACATATGCATCAGTTAAGATAAACTACACACTGAGAATGTGTTTGCTTCTCTCTCTCTCTCTCTCTCTCTCTCTCTCTCTCTCTATTTTTTGTTATGAAGAATATGGGTTAACTATGTTTAAAAAGAAAGAATGTATATTATTTATATATTGTGTGGTTTTGTGTGCAGCACTTTACATATCATGTAAGGATAAGTTAAAAGCAATTCAGTT
The DNA here is from genome assembly GCF_040412425.1 of Macrobrachium rosenbergii. Lineage (NCBI taxonomy): Eukaryota > Metazoa > Arthropoda > Malacostraca > Decapoda > Palaemonidae > Macrobrachium > Macrobrachium rosenbergii. The sequence goes on along the minus strand of NC_089763.1, from coordinate 61,816,645 downwards.
TGTGGCTGTATCTATGAATTCAAATGATTTATCTGACTTCAAATGATAAGTACTGTACTGTATATATGCATGTAGCATGCTATTTTTAAAGAAAGAAATGTCTGATTTTAGAGGGTTACACCATACCAAGATGAAAAAATGTCTGTGTGAACAACTGGCCTAGGGTGGGTGTTACACTTACAACATCCATTTACATAAGTCAAATAGGCTATTACAGCTGTATTTAAGAAAAAGATAATGGTTATGAAATTGTTATTTTACATACTGAATCCATTTATACTGTATAAAAAGCCTACGAACCTGGGCCTATTCCTTAACGGGTCCAGCAAGTGCCCAGACAGGTATAAAAGGTTTGTGGTGGATGCCTTCATCCTTTACGCCCTCACATACTACTCCACATGGTGAGAAACCACGAAGGAGATCGAAAGGTCAATACAAATTTTCATCAATAACAATTTCACAAATCATATGGTTGTATGACAAACCCAAGATTCCATAAATAACTGACACTCCTACAGTTTTGCAAATCACTACACACATTAGAAAAAAAAGCCAAGCATCAACATGGTGATATGGAGAAATATACAAAACCAGCTGACATCAAACACCATCAGAGAGAGAGAGAGAGAGAGAGAGAGAGAGAGAGAGAGAGAGAGAGAGAGAGAGAGCACCAGATGATGTTGAAGACGTCACCTGGATGGCCTGTAATACCAACCACACCAATGGTGGGTGCCCGAGCCAACACCCAACTCCACCCAGCAACAACAGTTAGGCCTAGAAAATCTCAACGCCTCAGGGACAGATTTCGTGACCGCTGTCGACACATTATAGGAAATAAACCTAAATCTTCATATGTCCTCAGGAAACTTGATATACTAGCTACACGCTGATGAAAAGAAGTTTGTAGGACGAATAACGAAGACTATATAAATTAAATGCCGTGAAAACTGCTATAATTTTCAACACTACTGCCCTCAGAGAAGGTCTCCTCCCTAAGTGTTATTACCATGTTAGAATCCCCATTGTAATGTACATAAAAACTGGATCATCTAGATGCCAAATGCATTTAAAACAAGAGATGCTAGGGGGATGCCATTTAAGGACAACGGCAATATTATGCATCTGCAACTTCAGTAATGGAACCAATTTTTCTTGCTAATTTTTTTAACTTATCATCTAATGTTATACTGTACATGGTTGTAATCGCCTTGCATCGCAGATTAATAATCAAAGATAAAATATAAGATATTTTAAAAACTTATATTTAAAAAGAATATTTTTTGGAAAGAAAACTTTTAAAACACCACTTTTTAGTTTTGGAATGCTTTGTGCACTACTGTATATTCTGAGACAATGTCAAATTTTTTCATGACAATATTACTCTTCAGCCATTCAAGAAACACCTATAAAAGTACAAAAAATATACAACAGTTATTAATTGGTTGAATGGGTGTGTATATGTGTGTATGTTAACTGTCATATGCACACTAACTTTAAAACCAGTATTACTAGCGTCACTGTCATTGTAATTATCTCTCTTGATATCACTATTTCATGAAAATGACTAAGCATCATCATCAAAAGCCATTATCTCCAAAATTCACAAAATAAAATTTATAAAAATCTTCGACCACTGCTCAACTTCAAGATGCAAAAGCCTCCCTGGTCCTGCGCAGCCCCCCCACCACCCGGGATGACAGAAAGTTTACAATTTTGCTATTTTTATACCTATGACTAAGAGAAATCTGGCATCTTTTATGTTCAAGAGTGAGCTGAATGGCTGGTGAGACTGCTGACGTCACTCAAACAGAGCTAAGGGGAGGGACTAAATTTACCGCGATATTTGAAAATAAAGCATCGATAACATCGTCGTTGCCCTAGCGCAACATATAAAGCATCAATTCTAGCTATGTGCAGCACCTCGGGTTAAGTAGGGTAGTCTAATGTTTGCGTTCTCAGAATCAGCCGATTGTGGCCCGCTACTGAAATAATTAGGAGAATAATTTTTTAGTTGCTAAAAGAAACATAGCTCTTCACTGGGTGAGTTGGTAGAGCTGCAGACTGTCACTCGATGGGCCGGAGTTCAATCCCCTGGCCGGCTGATGAAGAGTTGGAGGAATTTATTTCTGGTGATAGAAATTCATTTCTCGCTATAATGTGGTTCGGATTCCACAATAAGCTGTAGGTCCCATTGCTAAGTAACCAATTGGTTCTTAGCCACGTAAAATAAGTCTAATCCTTCGGGCCAGCCCTAGGAGAGCTGTTAATCAGCTCAGTGGTCTGGTAAAACTAAGGTATACTTAACTTTTTTAAAAGAAACATAGTATTACCCAAATTATTACTTGCTCTCGAAAGGGGGAACGATGTCACACTAGTTAACAGCCCAAATGATTACCAGTACTGATTTGACTCCGTTCGGTAATGTTCCGTTTCATGCAGCATGAATCATGGCACTACAGATATGAGTTCCTGGAGTTGTGAAATATGCAACTGATATCTCTGATAAAAGATATATTAACTTATATATCATTTTGAATATCTTGGGTCATTTTGTTGGAGCATTTTTTTTTTTACCATGAGCAGCCTAAATACACAAGCATCTTGTTTTTTCCCTTTTTAATTGGTGGTGGCCTGAATAAGTGATACCACATAGACCACATTAATAGAAATGAAGCATACACTTCTGCAACCATGTCAAATGCTGATATCATTGAGAGATTAGGCCTACACATCAATTTCTTATATTTTGATGCAATGATGGCATAGACCTACACGTCAATTTCTTATATTTTGAGGCAACGACAGGGCATAGACCTGCATGTCAATTTCTTATATTTTGAGGCAATGACAGGGCATAGGCCTACACATAAAATTCTTATATTCTGACACAATCACAGGGCATGGACTTACACGTCAATTTCTCATCCCAAATAATTTTCTACCCGTATCTTGGAAATACAGTAGCTTTTAATTAATATAGTAGTTTCAACTCCACCATATATAATGTATACAGTATGCATAAAGTGGAATGTACACATGTAAGCAAGTGCACATACACATACTGTACATGCGTGAATGGCCAAAGTAATTGTAATGCCACTTATACCAAAGAGAATAAAAGTAAAACTTGTGAGCACTTAGCCGATGGCACCCACAGATCAATCACAGGACTGTCTCAGCCTTACACACAACTATCAAACTGCTCTCAATGAACTATATTGAAAAATAAATGATAGCTGAAAAACTTATGTGAGATGATCCAAACCAGTCTGCAAGTAGCCCACTTGATTTTGGGGGCATTCTTGTAGATTACCCTCTTGGACAAAAGGATACATAAGTTAGTAAATTTCTTTTCTCTCTTCTCTCTCTCTCTCTAGTTCCTCGCTGGGTGAGCAGGTTCCGTTCTCAGCTACCACTCTATTGGTCGCGAGTTCGAATCTCCGACAGGCCAGTGAAGAACAAGAGGAACTTGTTTCTGGTGATAGAAATTCATTTCTCGTCATAATGTGGTTCGGATTCCACAATAAGCTGTAGGTCCCATTGCTAGGTAACCAATTGGTTCTTAGCCACGTAAAAATAAATCTAATCTTTCGGGCCAGCCCTATGAGAGCTGTTAATCAACTCAGTGGTCTGGTTAAACTCAGATATACTTAACTTTTTCTCTCTCTCTCTGTTGTTAGAAGAATATTCTAGCATAGACTATATTCATAAAGATCTCGATTACTCTCAATTAAAACAAATTAATAAAATTCCGTTAACAAAAGTAGGCAGACAATTCTTTACACCATTATTTTATGAATAGGTCTGTTTATTCTACAATGTCAGGTTACCATACGAAAATTTTTCAAAGACACTATAAGCGCCATAACAGCCAGCAACAAAAACAAGAATAACCACAATAAAACAGCTGAACATAAAAGAGGCCTATAATCCAAAAGACATAGGACAATATACTGTACTGTAGGTCTGTCATTCTTTTATGATATCATGTTATTTCGAAAGGAGATAATGTCCTTGAGAAAATTCTCACCAAAATATATCCAATATGACCTGTACAGCCTATCATACTGTAACTTTAAGTTGAACATAGGCATATTCTGGTTTTGTAGAGTACAGTCACTACTTGCCATCCCTCCAAATGTGTATATGATTAAAATTAAATCAATTTTATGACTATTAAAATGTGGTAAAATTTCCTGAAATCAATATGAAATACCAGTCTGCATAGCTCTGAGAAAGTCTGTGTTAAATTTAGAATGGTGAACACACTTGACAATATCAGATGGTAATTATCATTGTGTAGTGTAGCTAAGGAAATTAAGAGAGAGAGAGAGAGAGAGAGAGAGAGAGAGAGAGAGAGAGAGAGAGAGAGAGAGAGAGAGAGAGAGAGAGAGAGAGAATAAAAGGGAAGCAAGGAGAATAATGCCTAAAGCTGTTGTTTATTGCTGTGGACTAGAAATATGCTGACTGAAGTAAAAGCTTCTTGCAAAAACTCAAAACAGTGAGCGAGTATATGGTGCCTAAAGCCATAAAACCGATCGTAAAAGTTGGAAGCAGTGGCCTAGCGATTAGCGTAACCAAGTCATGAGTCAGCACAGCCAAAAAGCTAACATCAGCCAGCTCTATAACCCCGCCTTCAATAGGAGGCATTTTCATGGAAATTGGGGGCTGGACAAAGTGATGTACTTCAACACCCTCCAATCAAACATGCTAGGGAGGGGTCTTTCACACCCCCTCCTAAGGTCATCTCCAATCAAGCCCTCTAAGGAGAGATTTGAATCACACCCACTACAGTCCTTCCCAATCAACTATTTGAAGGGGAGGCCTTGCAGATAAATCCTTCCAATAGGACCAGAAGGAGGTGGAGATTGCAGATAAGAAATCCAGGGGTTCAACAGACTGGAGAGCGACAGAAGAGAAGCAGATTCGAGCAGTGTCCACCAGGGAGAGTATGTCTCCCCTCGCTTTTGTGTTCCCCTATAGATTGAGTCAAATTAATTACTCAAGAGTGATTTTGTTTATACCACTGTAACATGTTAATTTTGTACTGATCTTGTTAATCTTTTATAAGTTAAATTCCATTATTAACCCTTAAGGGACGGCATAATTTAACAATGTGCAGCACCCCAGACCGGGGAAACTTTGAAGTTGGCAAAATAACAAAAAAATCACATCAATGGAAAGAGAGTGACACGTACATTCACACTGCATAAATAAAAAAATTCTAAAAAATTTTCCCTACCTTCTGCAAGAAGTTGAAAATAACTATTTACAACCCCTTGTGGGGCCTCATTTACAAGACAATCGTAAATTTTACCAACTTATATATGTTTTTTCTAATAAATTAATTTATTGTATTTTGTAAAATTATTATACTGCTCACACAATATCAAAACAGATAAGAAATAAAAGCAGTAACAAATTTTTGGCATATTTGTTGTAAAATATTCACGTAAACTCACGAAAAGGAAGATTCAGTAACTTTTTTTACTTTTACATGCTTTTCTAAAATTTCTTTTGCAATTTTCTTTGTAAAATTACATTTACAACTGACATTCTATCGTAAAAGACAAAAAAAAAAAGAACAGCAACCCTTTATATTTACAAGCAAATTTACAAGACTCATGTGAGAGAGATGCAGTACTTTCCCCTTGAAGTCACAAGCATTACTGATACTGGCCTAACTCTCATGTAAGTATAAAAGTTGCCATTAGTGAATTTATAGCATACAGAAGTATTGGCACCTTTGTTTCGAATCATTATTACCATAACAGTGGTGCGTAATTCAGCTTCACACTGAAGCTCAATCCGTCCACCTCCCCAAACCTGTTTTACTTCACACTGAGGCACAATCCATCCCTTAAGGGTTAATGTGAAGAAATTACAGAACTTGTCTCTATAAATGCCTTCCTGAGAGATATCAATACTTTAGGATAATTTATCTTCAAATAACAAATTTAAGAAGAAAGAGAGGCGCTGTGGACACACAGAAGAATAACAAGGTAAGAAAGTGGAAGACTAAATAACACGTAAAAGAAGACTAAATAACACGTAAAAGAAAAGCATAAAAAGTGTCCAGTGATTCAAAGTGCACCAATTTGAATGCAGACATTCCCTGTGTCACCTCCATATTCAGGTGAACCTCATTTACAAAAACAACACTGCAGCATCGCGGAACACTCCTGACTTCATTCATGTTTTATTTTTTTTTTTACCATTTTTAGGGAGATGTGTATTATGACTGTATTGCAGGGGATAATATAACGTTTCCTTTTGATAATCAGCAGAACGTATTTTAGTTCGGTAAAACAACCATTGCAAAATAGATGAAGATGAAAAGAACCACAGATTAACCAGCTTTTCGAAACCATTGCCAACCAATCAGCTCCAAGAAATGGTCGTGACGTAATCAGTGGGCTGGGCTTAGCTTCAAAGCTTGGTGGACTTTGCTATACAGTAAACCTCCTGTATTCGCAGGGGATGCGTACCGCAACCCCCCGCAAGTAGCTAAAATCCGCAAATACTTAAAACCCCTCTAAAAACACTTAGAACTGCCTATTTTGATAGTTTAAAATCAAGAAAAACCCTCTAAAAATCCTTATACCTGAGTATTTTAATAGTTTTATCAAAAAAGTGCATTTAGTCATGAAAATATGAAAATACAGTAATTAGTGAATATTTCTCAGTGAAAAATATTGCGAATGGGCGAATTTTCCGCAAATAATGGGTAGATACGTTCCACAGAGAAATCTGCGAATACATGAGTCAGCGAATTGTGAGAACGCGAATGCGGGGAGTTTACTGTAGTACAATCTACTAAAAATTAAATTGCTTCTCGACTATAGCCTAGTAAAGTATATTCTACCCAAAATGAAATTCACTTGGTAAGTAAAGCCTAGTTTAATTTTTTTTTTTACTTTTATTTAACAAGATGGGATTACAGACTATGCAGGAAAAGAGGTTAGCCTAATGTTACCGGGGCTATCGAAAATGCAACCCACATGATACACAGGATATACCTTATGATGAAATCATGTTTTGGGGATAAAATTTTAAGCATCATAAATGAGATCAGATGATACACAAGTACACAGTATACAGTAATTCAATACTTTAAATTGAGTGATAATAATAAAATACCCGTCAGGATAGGTTAACGGATAATCTAAATGGAATTGCACTAGACTATAAACTATGAGCGTTAATCCCAGGGCACCCTATCATGTAGGCCTTTGTTACATAGTGAATTTTGTTACCTACTGGAAGGGCAGACACCCAGCTGTCCGTTGAGTTGAGATGACACTGCATATTTGACACCTTGCACATCACTATCTTTCTTGGGAGATTCTAATACTTTTTTAGCTGGTTCATCCTCTTTACTGAGTAATATGATTGTCCCTTGTACATTATTCACTCCATCATTTTGTTACTTTTGAATTATCTAGGACTGTATTGCAAGAAAGCTAACTGTTAACATTGCTTTTTGGTAGTTCCTTTGATCAACCATAGTTTGATTTTACATGTCAAAATGTCACCTTGATTGTTGAGGATTTATTTAATGGGCAGTTTTTAAGTCTAGTGATGATATCTGGGTTCCATTTTCTAGTAACAAGAACTTGACCAGTTCTAGTTTCCAAAAAGAGAATCAAAATAGGTCAATGCTGGATCCTGTCTCACTTTTTTTTTTTTTTTACCCCAAAAGGGTTTTACAGCTATTTCAGTCTATTTTTAATACAAAGGAAGATTCACAGGCATGCTAAAGGTTGAAGGTTATGTATTATCCATGATAAGAAAAAATTAAAATTCATTCCAGTTGGTTCCCTCCATTCAGTTGTCCTGTGAGACCCACCCAAATATATACCTTAACATTAGTGCCTTCAGGGTCATCAGTCTGTTGTGACTAGAGCCTGCACTGAGGGCAAGGTTTTACAGAATACTTCCTTCCTGCTTGGCCAAGTCAGGTACCCCAGTTTTATAAGTGGAGATGCATGCCATCCACCTCCACCCTCCATCTTAGTTTCAAGAGCAGAATTTTCCAAAATCCAATAATTTTGGAAAGCAACAATTAAGTACAGTATTACTAAGAAAATAATGTCTGACTAGAGTTTGTCAGGTCAGCAGCTGAGGTGCAGACTTCCACGGCTTGGTATCTAATGTCATCAAAACAATGAGCCATTGCTTCTTAGCTGCCATCTTAGCTCCTTACTGACACCAACAAGTCAAAGATCTGGGGATTCTGATGTATGTAGTGTAATCAAATGTTCTACTGTGATACTGTATATAAATCTGACTACTGACTACCTACAAAATCAGGACTCGCATTTGAACACGATACACGATAAAATTCTTTTGGAGGAAAAAGTGTTGGCACACATCACACAAAGTCAATTATATGGTTATATATGATGCATGAAATTTCAAAGGGGTGATGAGCTTTTCTTTAGAGGTAATCAATCTGTAACTCCAAATTTTCAGTATTCCAGAAATCCTCAAGCACAATTGGCACTGGATTAGTGAGGGTCTAAATGCATTGGCAACTACCAAAACCTAAGCATCACTTCTTCTGAGATATGAAGACAGAACAACATAAATATTGTGCTTAACTCTTTCAGGATGGAGAGGAGGGTCAAAATCTGCATTACCCAGAACATTCACCTTTCCTTGACTGAGCAAAGATGATGAGCATAATTTTCTTTTGATCACTCTGTATAACATAACATTTCATGCTACATTAATGACTTTGATGTCATTTTAAAGCTGAAGAGTTGAACCTTATCATATGTTGAAAAAAATGCAAAAAAATATAATTAATATCATGGGTAAAAGCTAAATGTAAGGAAAATTTTTTATTATTTCATGATAAATCTGAAATAAACAATCATTAGAAATTCATTAGAAATTAACTTGTGTATGGCACGTACCAAAATACATTAAAAAAAATGAAAATTTTTTGTGATAAAATTATTTGGATACCTACCTACTCTTAAAGTTAGCTTGCAGTGTATCTTTGTGTCATTAGGTGTGATCGGCATTCAAATTAAAACAAAATAACACTTGCCTAACCTGCGAGGACTGTCTCTGTAATCACTTGTTTCCCACCAGGTGGTGTCGGAATGTTTATGTTGTCATAAAAATTTTAATTATTTGGAATAAATCTTACCTACTGTTAAAGTTAGCTGACTACCACATTGAATGAGGATGGGAGGTTAGTGCAGCCAGAGAAACAATGTTCAACCAAGCGAACTAGGAGCTTTTTAACGGGAGGAAAAAGCTTCTCCACATTCCTGCCTGTTGTGAGATCCTTACTGGCAAGTACTGTAAGCAGACGTTGGAACCACAGCAAGGTGTAAGGCCCTCGTAGCATGACTTGTCAGAGGATCTTTACAAGGAAAAAAGGACTATTTCATAGAGTACAAGAGACTCATGTACCTGAATCGAAAGCCCATAAATGATAATCTGAAAATAAAGACAACTACCACCTTCATATATATACCAATGTGTTTTCATGCTCCCAAATTTCAATAGCGGGATTTCCTAACAACTGACAATACGATAGAAAGCAAGGTTGCTATCATGTTTGGTACAGGAGAAAGCATCCCCGCTGCAACAATAGGACTAAGTGCTTTACCCCTCATGCTAAATTTGAACATTTCACAAATAATATGAGAGCTGCATGTCTCTAGCAAAAGGTTTTAAAGGAAATAAAGACGTGATTACGGTACAAAAGCCATGATGGTTATTTTCAAAAATGGTAAAAGCTCAGGAATCAACTCAGTGTGCATTGACTTAAGCATTCTTGGACATAGGAGTGTTTCTTCTCCTAACAGCACAAATAAGTGCTTAACTCCTCTTAAAAGGTTTAAGTCTGTCCAGGTAAACCCTTAAGAGTTCTAACTGGACATAAGACAGCCACTTCTTCATTGTCTACCAAACCAGTTAAATTAGGCTCTGTCACAAGTCTGGGAAGGGCTTTCACTTTTATGTCTTTTCTCTATGCAATGAAAGAAAAGAGAGAGGTTACCACTAGAACAAAGGCCACATACAAGAAAGGGCTCGAAGCTCACTAATATAAACCCTTAAGAGTTCTATCTGGACATAAGAGAACCACTTCTTCATTTCCTATTAAAGCAGTTAAATTAGGCACTGTCACAAATCTATTCTCTAAGCAATGAGAGAAAAGAGAGAGGTTGCCACTAAAACAAAGACCACTTACAAGAAAGGATTTGAAGCTCACTATTAGATTGCTGCTGCAAGAGTTAAAAAAAAGGTGTATTCAAAGTTCTTAAGTGATGCTTTATCAAAAGGCTCAAAATGAGGTTAAGTTAAAATCTAAAATCTGAAAAACTGTGTAAATTTTATCACAAACTATAAGATGGTGGAAATTTCCAGCACGAATGATTGAAAACCTCTTCAAACTTTAAATTGTGAGCAATATTCCAGTCAGCATGATGCAGAACTGAATGTAATGTAAAGTGGTATCCTTTGATCATGGTGACAGAAAACTGCTTTGCATCCCTGAGATATTGGCAGAACTTAAATCAGGATATCTAGTGAAAGGGTGCTGGATATCACTCTGGACAAGTACCAAGATCAATAAACTGACCACTGTTATTGGTACACAAATCTAACAGTGGAGGGCCTTCTTGATTTAAGGAATGCTTCCCTGGCCATTCTAGAAATGCCCTTAGCTCATAACAGACAACTGACAATCTCCACGCAATCAGATGATGCATGTGGAGGTTTGAAGGAATCTTCTTAAATAAGACTGTCTGAAAATATCTTTCCTGAATGGAAGACAAGGCGGAACATCTACCACCGGGAAAGGAAGTTAGGGGAACTATTCCTTTTGGGGGCTACCAACGAGCTATCAAAATCATCCATGTGTTCTGCAAAGTCACAACTTGTTGAGTATATCCTCAAAACAGTAGAGGGAAAAGTATAAAGTTCTAGATTCAACCATTCTTGAAGGAAGGCATCAACTGCCCATACTTGAGGATCCTGGCATGGAGGGCAGTAAACTGGGAGTAGTGTTTTGGCCAGTTGTAAACAGATTGGTGTTTGGGTCTCCCCAAAGGTTCCACAACTTCTGGCATACCTGAGGAAGAGGAGACTACCTGACCAAAGTCCTTGCCGCCTTCTGCTGAGCTGGTCTTCAATAACAGTGTTTTTCCCTGCAACAAAATGAGGTAAAGGAATGATGTTGCTGGACTCTGTCCAGAGGAGAAGGAAGTTTCTTTGCTATCCAAAACAAATCTCTTGATCTGTCTCTCCTTGATATCTTATATAAGAATCAAGAGGTTGAATTGTCGGAAAAGACTGCGATTGTATTGTCTCTCACTAGATATTCTGCTTGTGTAAGACCATTCCAAACTTCCAAAAGCTGTAGGTTATTTACTTCCCAATTCCCTGACATCAAATCTTTCTCAGAATGGCCCGCTAATCTGCCTCCAAGACATCTGAGGATGAGGACAGTGTAATAGTTCTTGAGGTCTACAGGCCAACCCATTAAAGTCCTAAAAAGTGGTAGAAAATTGTCTATCCATCTCTCTATTGGAAAAATCTCCCAAAAAGTGAGGGCTAATCTTCATCCCCAGATAAACAATTGACTGGACTGGAAAGGCATAGAAAAGTCAACACTGAACAAAATGTCCAGTTCTGAGGTTAGACATAAAACATAATTCTTCACCTTCAAGGTCATCAGAAACAAATTGGTAAGAATGAATCAGCCATCCAAATATGAGAGAACTACTTTGATACCAAGCAGATGACTCCATCTTGCTAAAAACTCCAGAACTGGGAGTTCAAAACATCAGTTATGGTTACATGTGTCATTTTTTTACTTAAAATGTGAGCCAGATCACTACAGAAGCAGAACTCAAGAGTGGTCTGGGAAATTCAACATGGAACTTACAAGCGAAAAATATGCTGTAGGGGCAAGATCTTAGAGGGAAGACTTCACAGGTAGTGATTAGAATTTTCTAATCTCATGATTCGAGACATATAAGGTGATGGCCTTAAACACTTAGAGGTTAGGGAGACAACAATGGGACGCTGTCTAAAACAGCTACTAATGGTTGAGCAGGGCTACTTTATATGACTGTATACAACTGATCTCTGCTACTTTACAACTGAGATATAAAATGAATACAACATTCCTCCCATTAGCCTCAGAAGTAAGTCTATCAAGAAGTTAAACCTTTGTATCAAGAAGCTGCATCTTCAGGACTAATACTTATAACTATTACCATTATAATTATCACTTATATGTATCTACATATATACATACATATTGAAGAATGCATAAACATTACACACACACCCATACATATATATATATATATATATATTCAACATATATAAATACATATATGTATATATACATATATATATATATACATACTTAATTATACATACTGGGTGTTTTGAAATAAGAGGCCCCCCTCCACAGAACAAATGGAAAGTTATGAAGTTTTCTGCTATAGCCTATCTCCAAGTGCATTATTTTAGGTTTCTATTACGCTATTTTTCATTTTACATTTCTTGTATTTTCAGACTGAGTGACAGAGTTAGATACAGCCAAGGCTAACAACTTGGAGGAAATCAGATGGATAGACCACATCTGGGCTATAACCTTCTGAGAGGCCAAGCATGCTGGCACATCCTTCATTTCACATTCCTGTATAGCTAAATACATTAAAAGAGATGAATCCTTTGTTAAAAGAAACGAACAAAAATCAATGACTGTCATCGTGAAAAGAGTAAGAATCTTGGAAGACCTGAAGTCCTTTCTCAGGAGTCAAAAGACATCATAGCTGAGGCAGTGGGTAGACCAAGAAAGTCTTTACATAAATTGGTGCTTGAACTAGAAACAAAAAGGGGAAAGAGGGGAAATTATAGTTCTGTATATCGTGAGTTGAAAAAAATCTGGTATCAAGCCATTTCATGTTATCAGCAAGCCCAACATCACTCAGCAACAGAGTGAAGACCGTGCATGGTTTTGTGGTTTATTTCTTAAAGATTGGGATGAAGCTGACTTTCTCCATGTTGCCGCATCAGATGAATTCTTCATTTACACAGTCAGGAAGCCAATTCATAAAAATTACATCATTTGGGCTGCAAAGTTGGATGATATCAGCGATGATGTGTTCTATTGCCAAGTTGTGAAATTTCCTGAATGTTTGGGAATTTTTCTCTGTTTCATAGCCAAACGGTTAATGTGGATCATCAAAGACAAAGGATAGTCATGGAATGGTGAAAACTTCAGAGAAACTGTGCTTACTGGTGGAGTATTTCCTTTCCTCAAAAATCCTGAAAATGTGTTATTTGATGAACAAGTCACATTTTTGCATGATAAGGCACCATGTTTCAAGGCTCTTCTGACACAGGAACTGCTTCGAAACAGTGGTATCGATTTCTTCTCAAGTGAATTTCCAGGTAGCTCCCCTGACCTTAATGTGTGTGAAAACATTGGTAGTATCTTTGAGGATTGTGTTGAAGCGTGCACAGTGAACTATGACGGTATACCAAGCCCCTACGACCTGTGAAGAGAGGTGACCAAAGTGCTCAGGGAAATGGAGTTTGAGTCTCAGCTTTTCTGCGATTTGCTGAAATCATACCCCTCAAGAATGCAGGCTGTGATACAGGCAGATGGAGGCCACACAAAATATTAAATACTCAGAGATAAAGTTGAATAAATACCTGTTCTGAATTACTTTTGTTTTTGTCCATATCCATTTTAGTTTATGCTGTAGAGGGGGGGGCTCTAATTTTGAAACACCCTGTATATATATATATATATATATATATATATATATATATATATATATATATATATATATATATATATATGTGTATATTTATATATATATATATATATATATATATATATATATATATATATATATATATATATATATATATATATATATATATATATATACACACACACACACACACACACACACACACATCATGAAGGAAATAATAGGGAAAGGCATCCTTATCCTTTAACAGTTTATTTTCAATACCGACCTTTCACGATTAACTCCAAGTCGCATTTTCAGGGGTATAAAATATAATTTATGGAGTTATGCAATGGTAACAGCTCTGCATGAAGTAAAAACGTTTAAAACCAAACACCTCATTCCAAGACAAACCCATTATAAGTAAAAGGAGTTCACTTAATTCTTACAACAACCTACCTATATGAAAGAAAAACAGAGTGAGGAAAACCTGTTGCCCAAACTAGGCTATAAACAATTTTACTGAAGACAATTGAGTCTTTTTGATAATTATGGATTCAAGGATGGTTAAGTCGTCGTTGTTCTGCACCTGGCCTAAGATGGGGAAATCCTTGCTGTCAATAGAGGTTGTACATAATTTTGAATGATTATACGTATATTTGATTGTTCAGGATTAGATAACCTGCTACCTGTTCTATAGCTTATGCCCCTGTGGGAATCTATGTGGACCTTCAACAGCCTCCTAGTGCATCCCACGTATATCCTGTGATCACATCCCAGGCAAGTGTATTTGTATATGAAGCTGGATAATCGTATCTAAGAATGGTAGTTGGTTACTGCTTTCCAATTCATATGTAAATTTAATGTTGGAATGTAAAGAATTGGAAAATAATAACCAACTACCATTCTTAGATACGACTGTCATCCGTGATGACAACTGTTTTCACACAGGTATTTTTTGAAAGGCAACTTTTACAGGCCTTGGTCCTAACTTTTATAGTTTTTGTTTTTTCAATTTCAAATTAAATTCATTGTCTACCCTCCTCCACAGAGCCAAGACATTAACGTCTGACTGGAGCCTTTTCCACAAAGAAATCTGAATCTTTTACGATTATTTTAAATTATATTGTTATCCTTGTAATCTTTTTATGAAATATGTCAGAGCCTCGATGTCCAAGTTGGTTAGAGCAGCAAAAAAAAATATATATATCTTAGTTTAACCAGACCACTGAGCTGATTAACAGCTCTCATAGGGCTGGCCCGAAGGATTAGATTTATTTTTACGTGGCTAAGAACCAATTGGTTACCTAGCAACGGGACCTACAGCTTACTGTAGAATCCGAACCACATTATAGCGAGAAATGAATTTCTATTACCAGAAACAAATTTCTCTTGTTCTTCACTGGCCGGTCAGAGATTCGAACTCGCGACCAACAGAGTGGTAGTTGAGAACGGAACCTGCTCACCCAGTGAGGAACTTAGCAGCTCGGACTTCTTAGATATCTGTGTCACGGGTTCAAATCCGCAGCTGACCAGTCAGAGAGGCAGACACTTTGCTATCCGTAAAGACACCTTGGGATTATGTATGTCATCAATGGATAGGTTTGCTTAAATCAAGTGGGTGTTACAGACTAATACACATATAAACAAAGCCACTCCAACATCTTCTAAAAAACATAACAGACACTTCACACGTCTCGATTGTCAACCTAACCGCACAACGATTCCTCGCTGCTGGGAGAAAGGGCGCTGGTGACTGGTACAATACATGTACATACGCTACCGGGGTCTAAGCAATGACAGGCAGGGCAGCCGATCGAGACTATAGTCTACGCCAAAGCCAAATCAAAGTCCTTCAAAAAGAAGGCATCCTGCTTACCCCATACAAATGGGAAAACAAGCACGTTAAAAGAAGAAGGAAAACGTTGGATATCTCATTTCATCCACCGGCAGCAATACATTTGGCCCATAAACTCAAGTTCTATATATGATTTCCTTATGTGCATGACACTTCTTCCTTACCTCACTTAAGGAGAATTTTAATTAATTATTTTCTGGCTGTTGATGTCAAGTTTGTTTCAATAAATCCTAGGGCTATTGGTAGTATGTTGCATCATAAAGAGAGATTACCTCCCTTAATGCAGTCTGGTGTTGTTTATATTTATACTTGCTGCCAATGCAATTGGCAGACTTATGTTGGCAACACGCGCTGCCTGCTTAAGGTGAGATGTGATGCACATATGGGCATTAGTTTCCGTACAGGGTGTAAACTATCCAACCCAGAACTATCTAACATTAAGAATCATGGGAAATTTTGCAAAAATAATATAAATTATAAGGATTTCAAGATATTATTATCAAGTCCATATGAGCACCACCTTCCAATATTAGCTATAAAGAAACTAGTTCCCACCTTAAACAACCACACTTCATTTGTTCCCTTGTATATAGCTTAAACCACGCCCTTCTTGTTGTTTACTTTCGGTACATTTTCCACACAGTAACTGAACTCTGTTGAGACAAGGTGTCTTTTTAACTACTCTTAACTTTAAATATGTTTCTTTTTTTTTTGTAGAGTTATTTCTATTTCAATGTTGTACCTTGCTTTGCTCTGCTTTATTCAATGTTTTGCATGTCAACAAAAAAAAATTTATTATGCTGTACTGCTTACCAGTTTTTATCTTTCATTGTAGCCTGATGATGAGACATTGATCTCGAAATGTTGCAGTAAGAATAAAGTGAATTATTTTTCACGCTGTCTTCTATGCCTTCTGGCTTTGTACTAGCCATGTTGAAATATATATATATATATATATATATATATATATATGTATATATATATATATATATATATATATATATATATATATATATATATATATATATATATATATATATATATATATATATATATATATATATATATATGTATATATCTGTATATATATGTATGTATATGTATATATATGTATATACATATATGTATATGTATATACAATATATATATATGTATATTACATATGTATATATATGTATATTATATATGTATATATATACTGCATATGTATATATATGTATATATGTATATATATATATATATATATATATATATATATATATATATATATATATATATATATATATATATATATATATATATATATATATATATATACAGGCAGTCCCAGTTTTACTGACGGTTCCGACTTCTGACGTTCGAGGTTACGATGCTTTTCAAATATATTCATCAGAAATTATTTCCTGGCTTACGACGCATGTTCGGGGTTCTGACGGTCGTAATCGATCCGACGGAAGAAATATGGCCCCAAAACGGCAGAATAATCATAATTTGAAGGTTTTTTGATGTAAAACTCAATAATAATGCAGTTTACATTGTTTTCAATGCACCCAGAGCATTAAAAGTAAGGTTTTCTTATGATTTTTGACGATTTTCGACGATTTTCCGGCTTACGACGATTTTACGGGTTACGACGCGGCGCAAGAAGAACGAACCCCGTCAGAAACCGGGGACCGCCTGTATATGTATATATATATATATATATATATATATATATATATATATATATATATATATATATATATATGTATATATATATATATATATATATATATATATACACACACACAGTCAGCCCTGTATTCGCTGGGGTTAGGGACCACAACCACCCACGATAAGCTGAAATCTGCAAAAAGTTGTTACCCCCTCTAGAAATGCTTAGAACTGTTTATTTTAATAGTTTACATAACAAATACACCTTAAACTAAAATACTTATAACTGCCTATTTTAATAGTTCAAACACCAAACATACCATAAACTATCATCCTAAAACACTTTAATATAATTTCAAAGTCACCTTACAACATTCACCCTTAAAAATATATCGCTTACACCTAAGTGTAAACCTAATTAAGTGCTCCCTATTCCAAGCACAGCCAATTTCTCTCAGACAGTATTCAAGCCTTATCGTTTTCTTTTTACAGTAGATAGGGGAAACATTGGGAATTCACGAGTACAGTTTCTGGATGTCTTAGTTATTAGAAATAGCACCAATTTTTTTTTTAAAGTATATAAGAAATCCACAAATAATTTATCATACATTCATTTTTACTCTCACCATGGTAAACAAATCAAGGTGTCAACATTTTCCAGTATGTAACTTTATATTATATATATATATATATATATATATATATAATATATATATATATATATATATATATATATATAGTATATTATATAGTTCATTAATACGTTTGGAACACGCAGCACTTATTATGAAATTTTTTATCACACCGTGATTTATGTACAATCATGAAGCTACAAATGTCGCTTATATATATATATATATATATATATATATATATATATATATATATATATATATATATATATATATATATATATATATATATACATATATAATATATATATATATATATATATATATATATATATATATATATATATATATATATATATATATATATATATATATATATATATATATATATATATATATATATATATATATATATATATATATATATATATATATATATATATATATATATGTATATATATATATATATATATATATATATATATATATATATATATATATATATATATATATATATATATATATATATATATATATATATATATATATATATATATATATATATATATAAATATATATATAAATATATATATATATATATATATATATATATATATATATATATATATATATATATATATATATATATATATATATATATATATATATATATATATATATATATATATATATATATATATATATATATATATATATGAAATCTTATTACATCACCGTGATTCATATACAAGCATTAAGCTACAAACGTCCTTTAATATCCAATTCACTCTACCTCGAAAAAAATATATTTTCATATATATTTCCAAGGTAGAGCAAATTGGATATTAAAGGACATTTGTAGCTTAATACTTGTATATGAACCACGGTGATGTGATAAAATTTCATTCACAATATGGCTACGTGCGACAAACTCACTACATGGTTAGCATGGCAGAGGTGAGTCGATACCGATTCTAAATATAAATACCCGAGTTCAACGGTGATTTGTAGGTGAGGGTCGGTAATAAATTATACCTCACTTGTTGGCCTTGTGGGTTATGGCGTCACTGTAGTCCTGAGTTCCTGCCCTTCGTTAGTTTGAGCCCACGGGACGACGAACTTATTATCAACTAAAAAATTCCCCTTTGGTAACATATATGAAAATATATTATTTCTAAATTAACCGCCAAAAGGAATTGCCGCTTCACAAAATTGAGAGAAAAAACTTTTTATGTAAAAGTAAATATTCATGCAAAATCAAATAATAAAGTAATTATCATAAAATTCAGGGTTAAAACTCACCAACCCCTTCCCTAATACTTGGTGGGCATGCCATGATGTTTGTACCTCAAGTAGTCACTTGGGGGACAGAATCTGCCAATGTCTGTAGAAACATGTCGTCCCCCAGGCTCACTGTAACTCAGCAGATAACTTCTCAATGGAAGACGTATCCACGTTCTGTAACTTCCTTTTGATATGGGCGAAATGTCAGGAGAATTCCCTGGCCAGTCAGGAATAAAGTGAATAACGCGACCTTTCAGCCAATTAATGTTTTGCTTCGTGGTGTGCTGTAGGCTCTGTCTTGCTGAAAAACGGAGGTCTGGCTGCGTTCAAACGAATCCTCTAAGTGATCGTTCAGTATCATGAAATATGAATCTTCGTTAACAGTTTTATTCATGGGTAAAAACACTAGAGAACCCTTAGCCCCATACCCAAAACAACCCCATACCATAACATAAGGAGGGAACTTAACACTCGTGGCAAGATACTTAGGATTAAGTGGGTCCGACGTTGCCTTCTGCCAAACACGTTTCCCCTTTATATCAGCAACAAAGAACAAAGCCTCATCACTCCATGGCACTTTCCTCCATTTGCTGATGTCCCAGTCTTTGTACAAACGTGCAAAAAAACTCTGTCCTTCTTTTGTTTGGTCATGATCTGTGGCTTCCAGCGAGCCTTCACTTTCAAGTACTTCGTCTTTTAGCAACCGCCTTTGAACGGTTTGGACAGAGGCTCCAGCAACTGCCTCAGGATTATCAGCCCCAAGTTGTCAAGCTGTAAGGGTCGAATTAGTCTCTATGTCCCTTGCCAACACCCTCAAACCCCTCTCACTGATGATGGGGGGTCTCCCAGGGATGGTGTCTGCCTTGGGTGCCTCCTTACTGCCACTCTTGCGGTACTTTTTCAAAATGTTTCAGATTGTTCTCGGTTTCACACTGGTCTTTGCACTTATTACACCAGTTGTATAACCTTCCTCATGAAGCTGAACCACTCTAGCATGATTTTCAAGTGAAGTATAACCGGTAGACATATCATGAATACATTCACCAGCACTGAACCAAAAAAATGAAAAGCCGTTATCCAACCCGACTCAGAATTCACTGAATGAATGAGATATTGTCCTTGAGTAAGACACTAATGTTAGGTATGTTGCCAATTAATCAATTTGTCCCGGCCAATCTTTTGCCTCATGAATATGGAATTGATGTTTTTGCGGAATAATATTTTGCTGTTTTTAAAATGGGCAATTCTTTTTTTTGACTATATACTGTATATACTGTATGTATGTATATGTATATATGTATGTATGTATATATATATATATATATATATATATATATATATATATATATATATATATATATATATATATATATATATATATATATATATATATATAAAATATATTTTGACAAAGGAAAAATCTATTTCTGGGGAAGACCTGTGTCACCCAGTGAAATGATCCAATAGCACTCATTTCTAGGTATAAATATTGGAAATATACCAGAGAAAAAGCTATCCATAATGCCAGGGTTACTGACCCTGGATCGAACACCATTAGATGGTGTCGGTATGCACAAGGGGTGAGTGGTTGCCACTACCACAGATCTTAGTCCCCACAGATTTCTCCATTCTCAAAACCCCTAAAAAGGAGGGGCCGTTCCAAAGCCTTACCTTCCGCACCTAGCCAACCACCACCACGGCCGCCATATTCATCCCAAGTTAGCACCTCCCAAGCTTGGTTTGCCACTCGGGAGGGAAAAGGAAGTACAGGGATGGGTCACTGGGTGACACAGGTCTTCCACCAGAAATAGATTTTTCCTTTGTCAAAATCCCTTTTCTGGGCTCGACCTGTGTCACCCAGTGAAATAGTAACAGAGAATCAGCCATACAAAAGCTTGGTGGAGCCCTCCAAGAATTACCTTAATGGAGCTAAATAAAACTATGAGAAAATTACTGTATTTTAATAACTCAAAACATCCGTATTAAAAACATAATTAACATTATAAGGCACACATTCTAAATCATAAAAATAACCAACACCAAGACACTTAAGGCTAACAATAAGATTTAAAACAGGATATCCATGAAACGGCCAGGAGTCAGGCTGTGAAGCAGGCCTGACCTAAAGGTTAGAAGGCAGGGCAAGTAAACGAGGCAGGTAGGAGAGAGAAATACAAACAATAGGATAAACTAAGGTTACATAAACTAGTCTGGAGCTGGGGGAACAATACTTCCTGCAGCTACCGTGGAATATTTAAGAGCCTCTAGAGACTTAAGATAGTGGCGTTTGAACAATGTTGGTGATTTCCAGCCCGTATACTTTTTAAGGTCATCAAAATTCATGTTATGAAAATAATTAGCTGAGGTGGCCACCGCCCGAATATCATGTACCCGAGGTACTGAATCCGGGTTTGCCTGTTTAATGAAATATAGTATTTGTTGCCTGATGGCCTTTAAGGAAATGGTTCCTCCATTTTCCTTAACAAAAACAGGGCCTGAAATTCTATTAGAAGTTCTATTTAAATAAGCTTTTAAAGTGTTAACTGGACATAAAGACAGATCCTGTGGAAGGGGAATAATCTTCCAAGGAGACCATCTATTTTGTGGATCCTCATTCTTTACTAGAAACTTGAGATCCGGAGACAACAGAACTTCTCCTGATGGGAGGAAATCAACATGGTTGGTTCTCTAGAAAGAGCAGACAGTTCAGAAATTCTAGCCCTGAGGCTAGACTTACTAGAAATAACATTTTTCCTTAACAGACTCGAGTATGTACATAATTCGTTATCAGTGTCTGATGCTAATTTAAGTATCGTCATTTAAGAACCAGGAAACCGTGTGAGGACGGGTTGCTGGTCTAAGACGAAATGCATGCTTTAGGAATTGACGAAAAATATGAGTCTGTAAGGTTAATATTAAAGCCATGTCAAAATATTTTTCTTAAAGCAGGTTTTGCTGTAGTAATAGTACTAGTGGCCAGTCCTTTCTCAAATAATGATCTGAAGAAAGAGATTGCTAGGTTCGTGGTCATTTCCTGAGCTTCAGATTCCCTCAAAAATAATGCTAACTTTTTAACTGCTGAGTCATATTGTCTGAGAGTAGATTCCCTCTTGTCTGATTCTATGAACAGTGTATTAATAGGATCAATGTTAGTGTCTTTCTGACCTGCAAACTTCATGAAGTCTATAAAGCTAGGGCATTCAGAATTCTTGAGGAAGCTGACACAGTCTGAGTTTGCACTACTTGTGTCAATCTTGGACTGGGGATCTGTTTGCGCCGGAGTTTCAACTCTAGAAGAAGAGGAAACCAATTGCTCTTCGGCCAGTTGGGTGCCACAAGTGCTACTTGACCTTTGAATGATCTGAGTTTGTGTAAAACTTTCATTAATAGGTTCATTGGTGGACACAGATAGATCCTTTGCCACCTGTTCCAGTCTATTGACATCGTGCATCTGTGGAATGAGCTAGAGGGTCTAGATTGGGAGCAACGTAACACGGAAACTTGTGGTTGCTCTCTGTGGCAAACAGGTCCACCTGGAGACCTGGTACCTGAAGACAAATCCACTCGAATGATGCCTTGTCCAAGGACCATTCCGACTCCAGCGGAGTTGTCCTGGATAGTGAATCTGCAATGACATTTCGAACACCTGCCAGGTGGGTAGCTGAAAGGTGCCAAAGATGTTTCCTTGCCAGAGAGAAAATTGCAATCATTACCTGATTGATATGGCTCGACTTGGAGCCCCCTCTGTTTATGCAATGTACAACTACTGCACTGTCCAGTACCAGTCTGATGTGAATCTGTCTGGTTGGACGTAGTTTCTTTAGTGTTAGAAATACTGCCATTGCCTCTAGAATGTTGATATGGAACTGGCGGAATACTTTCGACCATGTTCCTTGAACTTTCTTGTGTTGGGAGTATCCTCCCCATCCGCTTAGGGAAGCATCCGTATGGATCACTAATGATGGAGGGGGAAATTGGAGAGGCACTGACCTTGACAAACTCTTGACTGTCGACCATGGTCGAAGCCTCTTCCTCAACACCGGCGGAATTAGAGAAATCTTGTCTCTGTTTCTGCTGTTGGCTCGTCTCCGCCATACCCTGTTTATAGCCTTCAGTTTGGCTTTTAGCAGCAAATCTGTCACTGACACGAACTGAAGAGAGCCCAGGACTCTTTCCTGGGCAGTGACGAGAGGCTCTTTTGTTTTTGAGGAACTGCCTGGTAGCTTTGGCTATTTCCTCCTTTTGGCTGGCGGAAGTGACAGTTTGTGTGTGTTTAGGTCCCATTGGATTCCTAACCACTGAAACTGAGCCTCCGGAACTAGACTGCATTTCTTCCTGTTTATTTGGAATCCCAAGTATTCCAGGAAGCTGATCACTATGAATGTTGCTTTTCGACATTCCTTGGCGTTGGATGCCCAAATTATCCAATCGTCCAGGTATGCAGCTAGCATAATCCCTTGGGCCCGTAGCTGCTGGACTACTGTCTGCCAGTTTGGTAAAAATTCTGGACACTATGTTAACCCCGAATGACATGACTCTGAACAGGTATGCTTGTTTCCCTAGTCTGAACCCTAGGTAAGGAGAGAAGTTTCTCGCAATCGGGACGTGATAATATGCGTCTGAAAGATCTGAGGTGGTGACGGCCCCACGGGGAAGTAGGGTCCGTACCTGCGAGATCGTAAGCATGCGAAACTTGTCGCACTGAATGTATAAGTTGAGACGAGACAAGTCTAGAATTACTCTTTGCTGAATTGAGTCTTTCTTTGGGACACTGAACAGACGGCCCTGAAATTTCAAGTGTCTCACTTTCTTTATTGCCTTCTTTTGAAGAAGGTCTTTTACAAAGTCCAGTAAGTCTTTGGATGGAGGTTGATGGAACCTGACTGGCGGAGGCGGCCCTCTGCTCCAGCTCCATCCCAGACCTTTTGAAACTATGCTGTGGGTCCACGGACTGAAGGTCCAATGGTCCCAGAAGAGATACAACCTCCCGCCTACCTGAGGAGACTCATTGATTGGAAGAGGACTTACTTCCTCTGCCTCCTCGGCCTCCTCTTCCACAGCAGAGAGGTCTGGTTGCAGTCCTACCTCTGTAGGCGGCTCTGGCTCTACTCCCCCTCGCATGCCTATTGTAGCCTCGAAAAGCCCCTTGGCTTTCAAACGAAGCGTTGAAGGCTGGGGACGCTACGAAGGCTGGCGGAGCAGAGGCTTGTTGAGCCGGCTGCATCAGTACGAACTGCTGCTGAGGCTGAGCTTTGGATGTGGAAGGCTGTCCGATCTGAGAGACCGGTACAGCCTGAAGCACAGTTTGAGCCTGGGGTTTCCTGTATCTCCTAAACCTCTTCCTTTCCCTGGATTGAGGTCCGGAGGTCTCGGCGGACTTCCTTTTAAAAGGAAGACCCCAGCGGGAGCGAAGACTCTGGTTTGCTCTGGTTGCCTCCGCCAGAACATTATTGACCTCATCCTCAGGGAAGATGTTAGGTCCCCAGATAGAACTCTTCATGAGTCTATTGGGCTCATGCCTGATGGTGGCGTCTGCGAAGCTATACTCCCGGCAGTTTTGTCTCGCCACCACAAAGTCATAAAGGTCCGATTGGAATGACGCTAATAAGGATTTCGTCAGGACCTGGAACAGAGGTTCGTCAGTGTAAGTCAAAGCTGTTACCTCTGCGATGGTGATGGAATGCAGGGAGCGACTCAACCTGCACTTAGCCTCATACTCCGCCTTCAGAAGGGCCTCCGGAATCCTGGGTAGTTGCTCACTGAACAAGGTGGAGGCACACTCGGGGTCGAGTTTACCCACTGTGAATGTAGCCGGAGCTCCCGACCAATATTCCGAATCCCCGGGGAAAAGAAGGGAGGTGGGATCTGTCTCCCGGAGTTGAGGCAGCGGTTTGCCATCTATTCCCGCCTGAATGGTCAATTCTGCGATCTTAGTCGTGCAGGGGGTAGGGATGGAGTCACCTACCGAGAACATCGTAAAACTCCCTTTAAAGGGAGTAAGTTTCGTATTTTCGCACTCCCAGTCAGTGAGAGCGCGCATCAGGGCGGATTGGGCTTGGTCCCTGGTAAAGATAACCGTTTCCTTCGGGACCTTATTGGATCGAATCCAGGCTTCCTCTGTTAGCCTGGCATAGCCTGGGTAGGGAGGCACCAGGTCGGCTGGAAAGAACTCCAGTTCTTCCAGACGACGAGTGCCCAAACCCTCAATGGTCAGGGTGTCATTATGCAGGGGGGCGTGTAGAGCCAGCCACCACGGGTTCCCCTTATCAAAGGGGGCAGTCTGGAGGCATCCGGAACAACATGGGACTGCTGTACTGCTCCGGATTGGATAAATCCGAGAGCAAGCTTTCCTGGGCCTGCATCCTTTGTGCCAATGACAGCACTGACTGACCAGAGGTCTCAAAGCTTGAAACAAGCTGAGAAGAAAGGTCTTGTAGCCTAGCTTCAACCTTGAGTCGATCCTCTGCATTAGAAGTTCGACGAAGGCCTCAGAGTCAAAGTTAGGCTGTGGGGTTTAGCCTTAGACACTCTGGATCTCGACCCTTTGGATGGGGAGTAGCCTTGCTTGAGGACGCCACTGGTTTAAGAGCCAGTGACGACCTTGAGGGAGCTGGCGGATTAGACCTTTGAGGTCTAGAGGATGGTAAGTCCTTCATCTTTAAGGATTTCACCTTGGGGATAACAGACCGAGATCTGTTCCCAAGGTTAGCTGGTTTGGGAAACCCCTGAAAGGAAGAAGAAGAAGAAGGAGGAGAACTGAAAAGGGGACTACCAATACCCTCTCCCCCTGCCTCACTTACCACCTTACCTTCTACCTGATGGTCCAAATCTACGCTCATCGGCTCGAGGTGGATGTTGATGGCCGCTACCTCTTCCGCCACCTCTCCGCACAGGTGGTCTTCTTGGGAGAGCTGCGTCTCTTGCCGGATCCTCTCGATGATTGGGGCGGCCAATTCCACTGGCATTGCAGCGGAGATCCGGGCACCGGGGTAGAGGAGATTACAAATCTCCTCCGACAGCACATATGGTTTGCCAGACGCAACGTTCCTCCCAAATCCGCCGACCCAGACCTTCAGGGTAGACAGCAAAGAGTCACGGATGATTTGATCAGACTGTGAGAAAAGGTAGGACTTACTGAAAATATTCTCCAATTTTCTCGTATATGTCCATATAAGCCATTAAAGTCAAAAAGAGACTAAAGGTTAGCGGTCTCTTAAAACTTACCGACTCATCCACCACTAACTCATACAGAGCGTAGCAAATCTCACAGCCATCCGGTGCCAAACGACCAGGTCCCCAACGTGGACCGAGCAGCTGGAGTGTGATCGGCACACCTCATGTCCACAGGGTTGTTGGAGAACCGCCGTGCACCCTGGCTCCTGACAACGTACCATCTGTAAGTGGAATGGTGGTACATGAGTATCGTCAAGGCAAGGCCCGCCGGAATTAGGTCCGGCGGTATAATAGGCTACCTTAACACAGATTTATGGGTGATGAAACATGCGTGTCATCAGGCAAAACCCGCCGGAACTGAATCCGGTAGTAAAAGACTAATAAACATAGGTTATGCTACAGAATGGCTAACTATTAATTATGTTAAAAATAAGTACTCTATGATACTCCGCCGCTATGGTACTCTGCCGTGATTTGCCACTGAAATCTCGTTATGTCACATATTATGGAAACGGCGTAATGTGGCGGAAAGGAGTGTTCGCATATGGCCCATCTCTCAATCGCCCAGGGCGGAAATCACATAGTGGAAACCGCCAATTAAACCGAAAACCATACCCACTGGAGTGGTAACATGGACGATAACAACGAAAGATCCGACTAACCCAGCGGAGACTTAACATAGCGTAACTCATGATTGCTTCCCTGGGACAGTGTTCGACGCTCCAGCTATAACTATGGAAAGCGAGCTAACGAAACACCGCCCGATAAGGGAAAGGTAGGTGAGTGGCGAACGGCGACCAGTCGGGTGGGTAGCACCCTCTGGAAGCTGAATGTAACCTCCTCACGGGGGTGCCGAACGCAAGCGTTTGGTTTCCCTCTGCTAGGAAGACGCCCAGGCCACGTCGCCAAAATCTAATCGATCAGGTAAAGAAGGACTAGGCTATATACACGAAATAACCTGCGCAACCTCTCGTTCCCAGCCTACCTTCCAAAACCAAAACTTTTTGGCTTGGTCAGGAAGGCCAGAATGAGCGCTACAGGTGAGGGGGGGGAGAAGAACCTCGCATAACCTAGCCACACCCTTCAAAACCGACAGCTTGGTCAGGTGGTAGACTATGAATTGAGGAGACCCTTCACTATTCTAACCTCACCCTCCAAAACCTAACGGCCTGGCCAGGTGGCCTAAGGGTGAAGAGCAACTCTCTCACTAGCCTAACCTCACCCTCCAAAACCTCAAAACGGCCTGGTCAGGTGAGCTAGGTAGTCTGAGCATCATGTAAAAGCGCCTATCATGCCTAGCCTAACCCTCCAAAACAGAAATACGGCCCGGTCGAGTAGGCTAGGCTAGAATATACCTAACAGAATAAAACTACCTGTCGTCATGAGCACTAACACAATAAAAGTTAACCATTCGATGTGAGATGTCTAAAAATTATATACTTATAAATACATAAATGACTCAGCGGCAGAGAGGGCCAAACAACATCCGTTATAACGGGAAGCGGGATACCCAAAATGGCCACCTCTGACGCCTTGAATCGCACACATAAACTAATCCAAGAATAGACATGTCATCCATCCTTGTACACATCAGCTATGATCATGATAATAATAATACCACCATCGAGAAGGCACCAATTCGATGATGGAGGAAGGAAACCAGTGAAAAGGGGGAAAACTATGATCAGAAAAAGGAGGGTGTACCTCCATCCCTAGCCTAGATCAGTCATGATACGGGCTCCTTTACCTCCTACCAGCGAAATGGTAAATTCTCCAAATAAAGCTCCAAACTGAAATGGAGTATGGATAAAAACTAGCAGAAATATTCTGCTAATAAAATGCGAAGACTGAGGGTCAAGCATGGCAGAGGCAGACACAGCCCACGCCCGGCTGTGTAGAACTATTTACATTGGTAAACAATATACGAACAGTCATAATATAATGCCTCTGTAATAAAAAACCAAAAGGAAATGGTACTCAACTTTGATGTTGGAAATTCCTGGTGGGATGACATAATGCAAGTAGAAAAAACCGAATAACAACACCAAAGAAAAGTACGGTGTATCCTGGAAGGCGTGCTAAATTGGAATGAATATGGCGGCCGTGGTGGTGGTTGGCTAGGTGCGGAAGGTAAGGCTTTGGAACGGCCCCTCCTTTTTCGGGGTTTTGAGAATGGAGAAATCTGTAGGACGAAGATCTGTGGTAGTGGCAACCACTCACCCCTTGTGCATACCGACACCATCTAATGGTGTTCGATCCAGGGGTCGTAACACTGGCATTATGGATAGCTTTTTCTCTGGTATATTTAGCAATATTTATACCTAGAAATGAGTGCTATTGGATCATTTCACTGGGTGACACAGGTCGAGCCCAGAAATATATATATATATATATATATATATATATATATATATATATATATATATATATATATATATATATATATATATATATATATATATATATATATATATATATATATATATGTATATATATAATAAAATATATATATATATATATATATGTATATATATATATAATAAAATACATATATATATATATATATATATATATATATATATATATATATATATATATATATATATATATATATATATATCCCATATTTATATATATATATTCCGTTCTTATATATATATATATATATATAACCCGAAATATATAAAATCGTCATATACAGGTAGTCGAACATCGTCGAAAAATCGTTAAAAATCATAAGAAACCTTACTTTTAATGCTCTGGGTGCATTGAAAACGATGTAAACTGCATTATTATTGAGTTTTACATCAAAAACCTTCAAATTATGATTATTCTGCCATTTTGGGGCCATATTTCTTCCGTCGGATCTGGTAGTGCAGCTGACGATAATTTCTACGATATTCGGAACATGGAGTTAGCAATTAAGCCAGTAAATAATTTCAGATGAATATATTTAAATTTCAGCGTGCACAGGCAACAGCGTATCAGGCAGCAAAAGAGACCAAACCTTTATTCCATCTTCTAAAAAAGTAAGAGAATGATGTGTTGTTAGAAACCTTATATAAAATATATAGCCATAAACAACCGATAAATATAACTATTTTGCTATATATGATATAACAACTGTTTTGCTTGTATTTCAACCATATTAATATATATATATAAAAATATATATATATATATTCATACACTATACATATATACATATATAAATATAAATATATATATATATATATTTATATTGTATTGAAGCTGAGAAAATATGTATATATATAAATTATCGTTTATACATGGATGAAATACAATCATAAAATTAAAAAAGTATTTTAATCAAAACCACTGGGCATGAAAGAACATATATTACTGCTGTTTTCCGTTGGAGAAAAGATAAGTACAAAAAGCTCAATTTATATAATGATAAATGAATTGGAACATCAATGATTTTTTTATACAAACTGGAATCCCTGAAAGGCTTTTAACGAAAAAAAGCTAAAATAATCCCCAACAAGATATCCAATTCATTTATCAAAAATACTTATATAAATCCCTTAGAAATAAAGTATCTAGAGATTCTCCAACTAGAAGCAAGAAATGCCCTCTGTACTGAGTTAAATGAGGATTTTGCATATTGATTCCCAAACCAAAACATTTGATTGCTATGATTGTATTTAAATCAAAAGCAATATGAGAAAAAAAAAAAATACTAAAAATTTTAAAAGATCCATAAATGCACATTCGTTATTTTTGATATATATATATGTTATATGTGAAAATATAATACAGTATAATATATATATATATATATATATATAAAACTGCAGGCTATATTGTTTGTTTTTATATATTTATACTGACTTATCATGTCAATCTGCATTGAACCTAGAATTAGCTGATATAATAATTATATATATATATATAAAATATAATGTATATGTATATATATACCATATATATATAGTTGGCACTGATTACCCTTATATATATATATTATATTTTTATATAAACGATGGGTTTTTGGAACCTAACAACGTATATATATATATATATATATATATATATATATATATATATATATATATATATATATATATATATATATATATATATATATATATATATATATATATATATATATATATATATATATATATATATATATATATATATATATATATATATATATATATATATATATATATATATATATATATATATATATATATATATATATATATAGGTAGTGCTATAGTTACAATGATTATATATTACATATAATTATATTTTATGATGGGGTTAGCAATTAATATATATATATACAATATTTTGAAAATATATTTTTAAATTTCAAATGGGCGATAATATATGTAATAATATAGCATATATAATAACCGGCATATATATATATATCTATTTGGCCGATAGGCTGGAATAGGTACATTAATTATAGCTGACCTCACTTGATCTCGTTGTGTCGGAAGTCAAAATAGGTCAGTGTTATATATTTGCAATTTTTATATATTTGTAAATACTGGTAGTGCACGAGTATTATAATTTCTTATATATAATATATTTTATAATGGAGTTAAATTAATACCGGTATGACAATATTCAGGAAATGTTTTTAAATTTCAATAATATACAGGCAACAGCGTATCAGGCAGCAAAAGAGACCAACTTCTTTTTATCCATCTCTTTATTCCATCTTCTAGTTAAAAAGTAAGAGAATGATAAAAGTGTTGTTAGAAACCTTATACTCTTGTGAAAATGCATACAGCCATAAACAACCGAACGAGAAACTGTTGTTTAACTTGTTTTGCTAATAACTGAATCGGATAACAACTGTTTTGCTTGTATTTCAACCATCGTTTTTTAAACAATTACCGTAATGTTAAAAATGACGTTAACCACTGATATATTCTTACACTATACCCTTATCCGCTTTGGAGAAAGATCGCATGAAATATACTGCTACAGTCAATTTAAACTGCAAGTTGTAGTTGAAGCTGAGAAAACAGAATGTCTCAAGCTGCTAATGACTATAAATTATCGATGCATTGGCAACATGGATGAAACTAAACCGCAAATAAAATTAAAAAACCCTTGATGTATTTTAATCAAAACCACTGGGCATGAAAGAACATATATTACTGCTGTTTTCACGCTTTTTAAAAGATAAGTACAAAAAACTCGTAGTATGATGATGAAATCAAGAGAAATAGCAATCAAATCTTGATTTTTTTATACAAAACAAACAATAACCTTCTGGGCAGAGCCACCAACGTAATCTATTAACAAAAAAATAGCTAAAATAATTTCACAACAAGACATATTTAAGTTATATTTGGACTTAAAAATACAGTAATAACGAAAAACTCTATATATGTTCCTTAGAAATAAAGTATCTAGAGAGAAAGTCAGTTTTACCAGTTAACTAGAAGCAAGAAATGCCCTCTGTACTGAGTTAAATTTACTCAAACCAAGATTTTCATAAAGAACCATGGGGAGATCCATCGATTCCCAAACCAAAACATTTGATTGTAATCCGATCGGAATTTATAATGCAAATTCTGCAATATGAGAATATTTACAATTGGATACGGTGTAGTAAATGCATAACTTTTTAAAAGATCCATGGAAAGATGCACCATTCCTTATTTTGATGTTTATATAATACAGTGTTCTAAAAATAGAATTAGTATAATGTAGGCCATAAACTTGTTGCTAAAGTTCATAATTTTTCCTGATATACAAAACTGCAGGCTAGGCCTTGTTTGTTTTTCAGTTTCTCTTTATACTGACTTATCATGTCAATCTGCATTGAACCTGCAGAATTAGCTGACACTAATAATTACTATACCATATATTGTATAAAATATACTGTGTAGTGTAGGCTATGCTACCATATATGTATAGTTGGCACTGATTACCCTTGTGTAGGCTAGGCCATATATATACTTTGGATTTTTCAACAAACGATGGGTTTTGGAACCTAACCCCAACGTATATATAGGGGAATACCTATACAATATGTGTGTGTGTGTATATATATATATATATATATATATATATATATATATATATATATATATATATATATATATATATATATATATATATATATATATATATATATATATATAATATATATATATATATATATATATATATATATATATATATATATATATATATATATATATATATATATATATATATATATATATATATATATATATATATATATATATATATATATATATATATATATATATATATATATATATATATATATATATATATATATATATATATATATACAGTAAACCACGTATTCAAGGGGGCTGTACCACATGCCCCCCCCAAATAGCTAAAACCCACGAATACTTAGAACCCTTCCAAAAACACTTAGAACTGCCGATTTTGATAGTTCAAACAGACAAAAAAACTAAAAGCTTATACAGGTATTATCCTACTTACGATAGGGTTAGGTTAAAAAAAAAAACATCATCTGTTGGAAAAAACCTAGCCTACACTATAACGTATACTTTATACATACAGGCAGTCCCCGGTTATCAGCAGCCTCGGTTACCGGCGATCTGGTTTTGTGGCACTTGCCTAGTGACAATAACCAGATTTTCGTCGCTGATAACCGGTTATTGGCGCTGAACGCCTCTTATCGGCGGCGCTGATCGCCTCTTATTGGAGGCGCTGATCACCGGGCGCTGATCACTATTATCGATTTTTGGTTATCGGCGCGGTTGTTGTCACGCAGGGAACAGTACTGTAACCGGGACTGCCTGTATAGTAATTATTAATATCAACTAATTCTGGAGGTTCATGCAAAGTGACTTATGAAAATTCAGTGCAGGGAGAAATTGAATAACAAGAATTTGCTTAGCTTTCACAATGGAACATTGTACAGGCAGTCCCCGGTTATCGGCAGCCCCTGTTACTGGCGATCCGGTTTTACGGTGCTTGTCCAGCGACGATGATAACCAGATTTTCATCACTGATAACCGGTTATCGGCGCTGATTCCCTCTTATCAGCGGCACTGATCACCGCTTATCGGCACCGCTAACCGGGGATCAGTGCTATTATCGCCGATTTTCGGTTATCGTCATGCCATCGGGAACGGAACCCCGCCGATAACCGGGGACTGCCTGTATACATATACGGTAGTGTAGCCTACATTAGTATACTTTTTTTAGCCTACATTATACTGTACTCTATATTCACATATTGTACTATACAAACGTCAACATACCGATTATGCATCTTTTAAAGTGTTATGCCTCAATTCACTGCATCGAATAATAATGTATATATTCTTATATTGCTTTTGCATTATAACTTGTGGACATAGCGATCAATGTTTTGGTTTGGAAATCGTTTATGTGGTGTTTATTTTGCCGTATTTAATTCAGTTCAGAGTGCTTTTCTTGCTTCTAGTTAGCATAAATGAAACTCTAGATACTTTATTTATATGAGGCAAGGTTACTTTTCGTTATACGAAGTGTTTTTAAGTCAAAATATAACTAAAATACGTCTCGTGAAATTAATTTATCTATTTTTTCGTTAATAGGTGACGATGGCCGTTTGGGGACGTTTGTTTTGTGTAAAAAAAATTCAAGATTCCATTTGCTATTTTCACTTGATTTCATTATTATGCAAGCTTTAAGTATTTATCATTTATAAGCATGAAAATAACAGTAATGTGTTCTTTCATGCCCAGTAGTTTTGATTAAAATAGTTTCTCTCCAATTTTAATTACGATCAAGTTTCATCCATGTTGGCATTGCACGATAATTTACAGTATAGTCATTAGTGGCTTGAACATTGTTTTCTCAGCTTCACCTACAACTTGAACCTTAAATTTAGCAGTATATTTCCTTGACGACCTTTTATCCAT
Organism: Macrobrachium rosenbergii; assembly: GCF_040412425.1. NCBI lineage: Eukaryota > Metazoa > Arthropoda > Malacostraca > Decapoda > Palaemonidae > Macrobrachium > Macrobrachium rosenbergii. The sequence continues at coordinate 61,782,393 of NC_089763.1, read as the reverse complement.
ACCGAATAAGGTATAATGTAAAAATATATCAGTCCTATTCTGCTTATTCTACAGTAATTGTTTATTACTGTACGATGGTTGAAATACCAGGTAAACGGCTGTTGTTATCCGATTCGGTTCTAAGCAAAACAACAGTTTCTCGGTCTGTTGTTTATGGCTGTACGCATTTACGAAAGAGTATAATGTTACCATTCTCTTTTACTTTTTTAACTAGAAGATGGGATAAAGAGATGGAGGAAAAGTTGTCTATTGTAATTTGGTCTCTCTCACTGCCTGATTATGCTGCTGAATGCGGCCCTGCGAAATTTAAAAATATTTTATAAATAACATTGTCTATTGGTATTAATTGCTTACCCCATTGCAAAATTGAATTATCATAACTCGAGCATTACCTGAGTATTTTAATAGTTTTATCACAAAAAGTGCATTTAGTTATGAGAATCAGATGAAAATACAGTAATCAATGAATATTTCTCAGTGAAAAATGCCTTCGCGAATAATGGGTAGATACGTTCCACAGAGAAATCCGTGAATACATGAGTCCGCGAATCATGAGACCATGAATACAGGGGTTTACTACTGTACATTATATATATATATATATATATATATATATATATATATATATATATATATATATATATATATATATATATATATATATATATATATATATATATATATATATATATATATATATATATATATATATATATATATATATATATATATATATCTATATCTATATCTATATATATATATATCTATCTATATATATATATATATATATATATATATATATATATATATATATATATATATATATATACTATATATATGTATATATACATATATACTGTATATATGTATATATTATATACTATATATATACATATGTATATATAGATACTGTATATACATATATATTATGTATAGATGTAATGATGGCTAAGAGAGTATTAGTTAGGAATAGCGTAAATATAAAAGAGAAAAAGAAATGAGAGAGAACCATTAATAGACAAATGATTGAGAAAGAGAGAGAATAACGAAGCAGGAAGTGTTATGAGTATGTAGCCAAAACACTGGTGCGAGAGTAATCTAACAGTAATCTAAGTGCAACCATTAAAGACTGCCTACCCATCTCACCTGTGAGCTGACCTTTCAACTCTTGCCCGAACCTGAAGACTTCCAGTGACGTCACTAGTTCCACCCACGAAGGAGGGAATCAAGTCAATTAACCACACCCAAAGGGACGTCGTTAGATACTCTCCAACCACTAAGGATGTCTACAAGGCAGAACAGAAGCAATGGTCTGCCTACTGGTGGGATGGACATTTCCTTTGAAGAACCTTCAAAAAGCAAGTTTGAAGGGAGAGAGGAGCAGATAGAGAAGAGAGGAGAGAAGAGCAAGAGCCTTAATGGAGTGAGGTCAAGAGCCTCACCATTTGTGGGTAAGGAAGATACAAGGCTCATACTTCAATTCACTTAACTTGTATATATAATGTATTCTTTACTAGTGTGTTAATGAAGAAAGAAAACTACACTGTGTCTTCCTAAGCCTCCTGGGACTCTAACAACAAACAACAAACAAAGCTAAAAATGATAAAGTAATGCATAAAACAAAATAAAAAGAGAAGACCTCATTACATTTGGTGGCAGCAGTGGGATCCAAGGAAGTGCAGTGTGAAGAACGAACAAGTACACATACAAGGACTCCATAACGTTGGCAATACAAATCAACAAGCACACTCAAGAATTTCATAACAGACAACGAAGTGAAGTAAGAATTATAAACATTACTGCTTAGAAAACCCACAACTAAGAAATATTATTCCCCAAAGATAAAACAACGAGTACAACGCAAGCAGACCAGTCAAACGGCAAAACAACACCTGTGTGTTGGTGACTATCGAAACACACCCAAACAGATTTCTATACAAAATCTGTTAAAACGGATGAGTGCATTTCACATGTACGACAAAACATTCCCGTTAAAAATCAACATTACTGGTGAAATCTAAGAAAACGACGAATCCCTGATGGTCGACAAAACAAGAAAAGGGCAGAAATACCAATGATTCATATAAAAGAAATAAGAATAATGATAATTCCAGATAAGTTGGGAATAGACAAACTTCCCTCCAAGTAAATATGTACAAAATACTAGGAAAAAATGGAATCCAAACCAGAAAGGAAGACAGAATCAATCGAGGAATGGACCATTCCTCGATCCACCCATATCATAATGGTCAATATTCAAAAACAAATAATTCAAAACCAGACAATAATTCAGCTCAAGGAGCTAGACCAAAAATAACGTGAAAACTGCGGGTATACCAATCATTGCACTAATGAATGCAGAAAGCCTAGAATCTTTGCAGTTTGCAAAATGATTGGGCATTTAACTAAAAACTCTTGGTTCAATAATAAGAAAGCCAATAGAGAGATAATAGAGATAAGTAACAGTCGCCCAAATATAAATAAATCATCCAGTCAGTGACAATTAACCCCTTTACAGAGAAAAGAAAGTAAATCCCTTCATTCACGGTAATAAAAGAGAAAAAGGAGAAACAGTTACAATGGGAAATGAAGGTTCATCCGCATTTTCCTATTTACATAGCAAAGAAGTAGTATTTTCCATGAAAAAATAAGAAATAAATAGAAAGGATTTGCCTATTGTAAAGATTCCAAAAAATGGAAAAACATGTACTGTACTCACTGATACAGGTAGTACTGTAAATATATACTCGGACATAAATAATTACTCAGATATAAAAAATTGTGATAACCAAAACACTGAATCTAATGAAAATCAAGGCACCTATACCTATAACTATAGCAATGTGGTAATGAGTTGTGAAAGTCAAGGGAAAACACTAAATGAAGTATTGCTCTTAGGTAAAATAAATAAATCAGATATAAATAGTATAACAAAAGTAACAGAAACCACTGGAGATTCAGAACTTTGCTATTTTTCAGACATAGAAGAAGAAGAAATATGTTGTGTTAGCACAGCTGATGTTAATAAAGTACAATTTATACTCAACAGAGCAGTAACTTTGTATCCAAAACGTTTAACAAGAATATACTTGAGATCAAAAGAGGATGTAAAGGATAAGGATATTCTATTATTGAATGAAGAATTGCCATTTTTTGTCAGAATGGATAATTCACTAGTCCACATGATAACTGCGAAGTTTATGTCCAAAACTATTCAGATAACAGACTAGCACTATACGCAGGCATTGTCTTTTGCATAGGGATTCCTATTAACAATCCTTTACTAACAGTAGAAGAAAAAGCATTTTTCTCTATAAATGGCCAAAACTTTCAAATAAATCAAGAAGTAAATAAAACAGATTTTCCAGAAAATAGACAAGTTAATTCCAATGTTAGAGAAATACAGAAATGTAATAGCTATAGGAGATAAACTAGGAAGAACAAATGTCCTACAACATAGAACTTTGTTAGATGATGGAGCCAAGTCATTTTTTATTCCTAATTAGAGATTACCAATAAGACAGAGACCCTTAGTTGACAATTTGACAAAGGAAATGAAAAGAGATGGAGTAGTAATTCCTTCTAAATCTCCATACAATTCCCCATTGTTAATTGTTCCAAAGAAGGATGGTAGCTGGAGACTTGTAATAGATTACAGGAAGTCAAATTCCAAAACAGTTCCAGATAGAGTGCTGGTGCCGGGAATTCAAGATATGTTAGCTCAATTAAGAGGGGCCAAAATATTTTCATCCTTAGATTTGCTTAGTGGATATTGGCAAGTACCTCTAGATGAAGAATTGAAACAATTCACAGCCTTCAGCACACGTAAAGAACATTTACAGTTTGAAGTAATGCCACTTGGACTCACATCAGCCCCATTAACATTTGTCAGGTTAATGTTACAAATTCTAGGAGATATAGAAAATATTGCAGTATATTTGGACAATGTTATCATTTTTAGCAAAGACTTAGAAAGTCACCTCAGAATATTAGAAATGGTCCTAGAGAGATTAAGAATTGCAGGACTAAAAATAAAAATTAAAGAAATGTAAATTCCTGATGAAATCCTTAGAATACTTGGGTCATGTAATTAGTGAAGATGGACTGAACAGTAATTGATTACCCAGCTCCCACTAATTTGAAAGCATTATGGTTCCTAGGTATGGTAGGTTATTATAGACCTTTTATAAAGGGTTTTGCTACTATAGCCAAACCTTTGATAGAACTAACCAAGAAGGATGTTAATTATGAATGGAAGGATGAATAAGAAACAGCCTTTCAAACACTAAAGAGCAAGATGACCAGGAACCCTGTTTTAGTCAACCCAGATTTTTCCAAAGACTTTTACCTAGCCTGTGATCCTCATGTACAGGGCTAGGAGCTGTATTGTTACAAAAGGCCAAAACTAGAGTGAGAGCAGTATATTATGCTAGTAGAGTTTTAAATCCAGCAGAAAGACACCATAGTACCACAGAAAGAGAGTGTTTAGCTTTATATTGGGGTTTAAAGAAATTTAGACACATACTTTTAGGTCATAAGGTTAATGTGCTTACTGATCACAAACCCATTTGTGACTTATTTAAAAAAAGAGAGCCTTTACCAACAACATGAAGTTCAATAGATGGTTCATTAGTGTATTAGAACTTGCCCCAGAATTCAGATATATTCCAGGGAAATTTAACACCTTGGCAAATGCATTATCCAGATCTCAAGAAGAAAGAGAAAAATATATTACCACTAATACTTTTGTTTTAGTTGTCAAGTACTAGATTTAGATCTAGAAAGAGTAAAAATAAAACAAGAAAAAGATGCAGAAATCAGACAAATAGTAGGATAGTTAATACCAGATGAATCCTTAATACTAAATGAATCCTCAAGAGCTGATTTTCAATTAATAAATGGATTGTTGTATAAAACGCCAACAGAAAAGAATGGTTGTTCTCGGCAATACATCCCAAAAACACTAATCAGAGAAGTTTTAGAACTAACACACTCATATAAGTTAGCAGGACATCCAGGAATTAAAAAGACAATCAGAATCATAACCAGAAATTATTTTTGGCCAAATTGTAGTGAAGATACCAAAAAGTGTTATGAGTACGTAGCCAAAACACTGGTGCGAGAATAATCTAAGCATAATCTAAGTGCAACCATTAAAGACTGCCTACCCATCTCACCTGTGAACTGGCCTTTCAACCTTCGCCCAAACCTGAAGACTTCTGGTGACGTCATTAGTCCCACCCATGAAGGAGAGAATCAAGTCAATTAATCACACCCAAAGGGACGTCGTTAGATAATCTCCAACCACTAAGGACATCTACAAGGCAGAACAGAAGCAATGGTCCGCCTACTGGTGGGATGGACATTTCCTTTGAAGAACCTTCAAAAAGCAAGTTTGAAGGGAGAGAGAAGCAGATAGAGAAGAGAGGAGAGAAGAGCAAGAGCCTTAATGGAGTGAGGTCGAGAGCCTCACCAGTTGTGGGTTAAGAAAATACAAGGCTCATACTTCGATTCACTTAACTTGTATATATAATGTATTCTTTACTAGTGTGTTAATGAAGTACGAAAACTGCACTGTGTCTTCCTAAGACTCCTAGGACTCTAACAACTAACAACAAACAAAGCTAGAAACAATAAAGCAACAAATAAAACAAAATAAAAAGAAAAGACCTCAAATTTATATACATATAAAAATTTTTTTAAATCACACCGTTTTATATATAATGTATTATCAAATTTACTAGTGTGTTAATGATAAATGGATTGGTACTGCCGAGTCTCAAACTACTTATCCAGCAACTCCAGTCAACGTCTTGAGCCATAAGACTCCTAGGACACCATCTATTCTCGAACAACTAACAACAAACAAAGCTAGAAACAATAAATATATATATATATATATATAACAACATAATAAAAAAGGAAAATATTTTAACAATACCTTCTTGGCATTGAATAAAAATCTCTGAAAAGAAACCAAAACTCATGGCATCCTTCAATTTATTTTCTCATCTACATATAAAAATCTTTTTAATCAATATTAAATTCCTTAAGAAGGTTTGTGACCTTGTGATTTATGCTCCATCTTGCATAAATCATGAAAAGTTCCTTGTAAGGGACTAAATTTTCAAGACATTTTCAAAATCTCTCCATTCATTGTCGTGCTCTCTGGGAGAAAATATAATCCCCACTACCCCCATATCCGAGAATGGATGTTTCCTCTTGACTGTGTATTTTGATGCATAGCGGTTAGAAATTTCTTGCCAGCGCTATGAATAATGTGGAAGTTATTCATCGCTAAAAAACTACCCTTTCCCAATTTATAAGTCCATAAATATTTTCTGCAAAAAGCCATCCTTTTTTTTTCATAGGCTTAGTGAGGAGTGGCTTCTTTGCTGCAACACGACATTCTTTCTGCAATCGATGTTGCACGAGTCCGTTCAGATACGTTCCTAAGCAGATCAGGGTTTTGAGACAAAATTTTGGCAATGGATGTTCCATAACAATCAAAAATGTTATCAGTTTTTCGTGGGCCTCCTGAGCCTTTCTTCCGCTTCAGTGATGAATCAAGGTCTCCTGTCTTGGACCACACAATGAGCCATCCCAGCTCTCTTGCAGTAGCCATTGACTTGCCAGTTTTCCATCACAATTTCTGCTTTCTTAACCAAGGATAAATTTTAGCCATAATTCATTAGCTTGGTGATAATTCACCATGAATGGGGCACGAGCGCATACAATGACAGCCGACCTTTTGTGATAGCTTCACTGAAGTGCATTAGAAACTCATGGTACCGAACAGAATACAGGCTGCCAGACGAACGATAAATTGAAAATATTACTTCTCGGCGGAAATCGTGAAAAGTCCAACATTATATATAGGAGTCGCTTCTGTATGTACATACATATATATATATATATATATATATATATATATATATATATATATATATATATATATATATATATATATATATATATATATATACATACATTATATATATATTCATTATATATATATATATATATATATATATATATATATATATATATATATATATATATATATATATATATATATATATATATATATATATATATTTATATATACTATATATATATATATATATATATATATATATATATATATATATATTTCTGACTCACATCAGGATCCCAGGCCTTTCAATTTAAAGGCAAGGAACTGCCCACTAGGCCATACAATATAATAATATATATATATATATATATATATATATAATATATATATATATATATATATATATATATATATATATATATATATATATATATATATATATATATTATATATATATATGTATGTATATGTATATATATATTATATTATATATAGATATAGATATATATTATATATATATATATACATATATATATATATATATTATATATATATGTATATATATATTATATATAGATATAGATATATATTATATATATATATATATATATATGTATATATATAAAAGAATATACATATGTATATATATAAAAGAATTAAAAAGTTGTCTATCTATAAACATCTATAGTAAATGTTTTGGTTGTATTCATGAAAATTCACAGCATATGTTTTATACAAAGTCTATGGTTTCACACAATCCATCTGCATTTCTAAAATGTTTTATGAAGTTGAAACATATAATAAATGTATTTTGTACAACTTGATCAGATAGCAAGACTTTTTCCAAATACAGTAACAGGTGGTTATGTTGTCTGGAGCTTCAGCACTGTCAACCTTAAAACAGTTTTTATGTAGAATATTATGGAAAAATAAAAACTGACTTACATATGTTCATGGGTCTTTACGTTGGTCGGCAACATAAAAAATACAGAAATCAATAAAAGTGCCAAATCACATAAAAACTTTAAAAAAGACACCACCCTACTTACGAACATTCATAGATATGAACAGACATGGTACGAGTGCAGCGCACCTATTCTGTTAGTAAGAATTCTTGCAAAGAACAGAAGAACCTGTTCCTTTATCTCCTTCCCTGATATCCTGAGTATTCTTGTGATTAACTATCATGTATTCTTCTTACAATCACGAGAATACCCGTTCATACTCATTAAATATTCCTACTTATTTCTATCTTTTTGACTCACATTTTCTATATTTATTATGTATTTTTGTCAATGGATGGCAGTGTGCATTGTTTACCTTATGAACTTCCAATGTCAGATGCTGCTCCTGCAAAATTATTACCATGTTCATAACTTTCAAAGCATGGGAAAATGTCTAAATTTTGAATGTTGCTTGAATCTAAATTTTATTTTCTTCTTTTTAACTTTTTAGCATCCTAAGTGATTCCTTATTATACTGCATGATTTAAAAATGCAGTGAAACTGTATAAAATACAACTCCTGAGTTAACTCCAAGATGTACAACATCCACAAAAATTATGCAATACACATTAAAAACCAACTTACTAACAATTCAAGATACAAACAGCTGTCAGGAACATAACTCGTTCATAAGCAGGATGGTGACTATATAAAATAATATATGATGTTGTAATTTATGGTATAAAATCCTTTAAGTGCTTAAAAATGTTAATAACAGTATTATTTACATGACATTCAGCTGTACAGTACAGGCAGTCCCTGGTTATCAGCGGTCCAGTTTTATGGCGCTTGTCTAGTGAGAAAAATCACCAATTTTCGGCGCTGAAAATCGGCGATTTCCTCTTATCAGCACTGACAATTGGGTATTGGCGCCGATACATACCTAACAAAAGAGGCACCGATAACAGAAAATCGAAGCCCGAAAATGGCTGAAAAAGAGCCATAAATCGCCGATTTTTGGTTATCACCGCACCATCAGAACGGATCCCCCGCCAATAACCAGAGACTGTCTGTATACCATTTAGTTGTACATACTGTACTTAGTTCTAGCATTCAGCCATAAAAATACAGAAGTTGATAGAGAAGTGCCAAATCATTTAAAAATATATGTTGAACTTGATAAAATAATATACCTGTGCCATAATACATACACATAAAACTGCTTAAAAGCTTATAACAAAAGATATTTTTGAAGAAAATGACACACTACTGTATTAGTTCCAGCATTTGGGCATGTTGCAATGTTAGTTCTGGGCAGCGAATTCACACATGTACTTGAGCATGTGTAACTGCAGTGTCATGTTTGCACTGAACTTGTGACTTTAAATTATTAGTCCCAAAGCTATGAAAATAGCGAAGCATCACCATAGCTCATTCTCTTGGCTTACCAGGCCAAGGTATCATCAATCTCTCCAACCCATTAAGTAAGTACAGTGCAGTACTGTATACTGTAAATGTATGTAATTTTTTTTTTTTTACATTCCTTGTACAGTGGTACCTTGACATACGAGTTTAATTCGTTCTGTGACCGAGATCATAACTCAATTTGCTCATGAATCAAATCAAATTTCCCCATTAAAATGAATGGATGTACTATTAATCTACTCCAGTCCCCCCAAAATACACCAATTTTTGTTGTTATGTGTTTTTAAATAAGAAAAATGTAATTCAAAAATAACAAAAATGCATAAAAAAATAATAATACATAATAAAAGTGAATGTAAAGATATAAACTGGTTTTATTAAGTGTACTTTACCTTGAAGATCACACAAAGAAACTGGCAGAGGTGGAGCAGCGAGACCGGCGGGCTAGTGAGTGTCTCAGTGGGTATGGAGGGTGGTGGTAGGAGGCAGGAGATTGGCAGTAGTTTTTTTATGTCATGCTCCATCACCAACTTAACTTACTTGCTACACACTTAGTGCTACATTGTTAATTTCAACTTACACATTTTGCTACATTTTTTCCTAAACTTAATTGCTACTTTTTTTAGTCTTCTTCACTGACTTTTGCCTTTTCACCATACTTTCCTCACTTCACGTGCAGGGCGTTTCACTAAAAACCTGTCCAAGGAGGTTTGTTTCTTCCTGTCTTTCAAAATTTCTCAAAAATGAGCAAGATCAAGTGTCATTAAACAGCTCTGATGCATGACCTGCTGCAACTTTTTCAGGGCGTTTCTTGTCAATAACCACTACAATTTTCTCCCACATTCCCAACTTGCTTAATCTCACTTGTAGCAACCTCCTCCGACACTTGCTCCTCCTCCTCCAAAAGCTGCAAGGCCTCCGTACGCTGCTGCTGATGTAGCTCCTTTAATTCTTCCATTGTCAGTTTCTGTTGTGCTCCTCAACAAGGTCGTCAGTGTCGTCTTCATCCACTTCCAGGCCCTTGGACTTTCCAAGGGACACAATATTCTCCACCACTAGCTCTTCAGGTTTGAACCCTTCGAAGTCTTGTTCGGAGACAACCTCAGGCCACAGCTTCTTCCATGCAGAGTTTAAGGTCCTCCTTGTAACGCCCTGCCAGGCCATGTCGATAACTTTGAGGCAGGTCACGATATTGTACTGATCCTACCAGATCTATCAAAAGGTGAGGGTTTATGGCCTCCATAACCTTAAAGCAGTGCTTGAATAGGTGCTTGAAGAGCTTTTGAAATTTTAAATCACCTGCTGGTCTGCAGGCTGCAGGATAGGGGTGGTGTTGGATGGAAGGAAGACCTCGATAGACTTGAATTCTTCATAGATGTCACTTGTGAGGGTTGGTGGGGGCGAGGAAGCAGTGTCGAGGATGAGAAGGGCTTTCAGGCTAAGTTATTTGTGGTGAGGTAATTCTTGATGGTAGGACCAACGACCACATTTATGTATTGGGTGAAGATGTCACTCGTGACCCATGCCTTTGAGTTTGCCCTCCACAGATTTTCTTTGGTTATCTTGTGAGACTTAGAGGCTCTGAAGATTTTGAGTGATATACGAGTAGCGGCTTGCATTCGCGCACAGCGTGAGGGTTAGCCTATCCTTCATTTTGGCCTGGCAAGTTTTTCTCCTCTGTCGTTATCTAGGTCCTCCTCGCCATCTTTTTCCAGAAGACCCCTGTCTCGTCACAGTTGAAGACTTGCTGGGCAATATGTCCTTTTGCTTCTACCAGTTCAACAAACTTTTTAACAAACTCCTCAGCTGCCTTCACACTGGAGTTTGTTGCCTCACCGTGCCTGATGACGGAGTGAATGGCAAAATGACACTTCCAATGCCTAATCTGTTGATGTTCCCAGCATCTTCCACACCAAATCCATGTAGATGTCTCATGCCTTCTCACAGATGATGCTCTCCGTCATGGTATATACTGCGAGCTGCTTGACATTCAGCCACACCAACAACAACTTTTCCTTCTCTTCATGGGTCGAAGTCCTGAGCTTCGAAATAATCTTAACAGCCTTGGCTGGCGTTATAGCCTTTATCGACTCCTGCATCAAAGTGGTACAGATCATAGAAGTAGTCCGGTTGTACTGCCTTGCCAAGCCCATAATACGCACACCTTGATCGTGCTTTTCTATGATTTCACGGTTCATATCCAAGGTATTCTGCATTTTCTTCTTCTCAGAACTGGTCTTAACACTTACTTTCTTAGGACCCATGGTGAAAACTAAGAAATGTTCCAAAATACAGGGGCACAGCAAAGATTGCTACAAGATGCTTGCATGGCAACATATCCATGTGAACTGAACACAGACGCTTCGGCTAGGCATCTCAGTGCTGGCAATGGCAGACTCATTGGGAGATGCCATCTCCAAGGCTTGCTGGCTCGTAGCTCAAATCTCAACTCATTTCTTAAAGCAAAAAATCGCCTGTGCCGGCTCGTATCTCGGAAAACTCGTATGTTGGTTCACTCGTAAGTCAAGGTTTGACTGTAATATGTATGAATTTATTAAAAAGAGATCAAAATATTCATCTATCATACAACTACATGCACTAGCACCATTATGGGGTTGATTATAAGGTTTACAGGTGTCTAGGTAATTTTTTTTAAAGGGCTTAATCAATTTTAATCATTTCAACTTGTCATGTCTTGGAATGAATAGGCAACATAGGGTGAGGTATTATTGTATAAACCTGTCATAGTCAATAAGTTTTGGCATTCAAGGGAATATTTTATAAATTTCCCTGCTTCCTAACATGCATATCATTAATATACTTCTATATTTTTTACGATATTACCATTAACTAAATAATAAAAAAAAATTTATAAATTTGCTCCAAAGCACCTTATGTCGTCCACCTGTGAGATCTACGATTGTTCCACTTATGCCGGGGAAGTTTCGTTTTTCATTATCTTCAAAGCTCGAAATGTGATGATACCAACGAGTAACATGACTGAGTTCAGAGGAAGGAGCTTGTCTTAATACATCAAACACTGTGACATCTGCTTGCGAGGGTACATGACCACATATATAGCTTCGATCACGCAAGTAGTAATCCAATGCCTCCACTTCTGATGCTGTTTCCAGAAGCCCTAATGAGGTCACCCCAAGCTAACATAAGGAGAAAAACACAGAAAGAATATACAACTAACAGGAAAAATTACAAGTCAATGTAAAGCAAGATTCAACTCTAAAATCACTTTTCTCCAAAAGAAATCTCATACAATACCATAATACTTGTCTGAAATGTTGCACTGGCCATTCACAGAATAATCTGCAGTAGCAGAGTATAAAGTCTGTAATGGACATTACACAACTTTCATCTTTTCACAGTGAATCCTTTTGAAATAGTATCCACATAGAGGACATTTATAGGAAACACTCTTTTTACAATGTAAGAAGGAAATTTCATAGCTTTCATACATTCTATACTTCACAATTAACTTTATTCATTTCATTTACTATACTGTAATGAGTAAAATAAGACCCATGTAATACTTTTAAACTTACTGCTACCTAATAAAATATAAAGGAAATGTGGATACATACCACCATTCAAAGAAATTGTGTACCAAATAATCACAGAAGAAATTGTATATACTCAATAAAATTATGATTTTGGAATTTTCCAATATTATACCTTTATTATAACTAGAAAATTAACAAAATCAAATAGAGAACTGTTTGGATTTCATTGTTCATCCAGTTCAGTAAAACTGATTATCTTAGTTTATATTAATTTCTTCATGGTTGGATAATAAAATTATAAATGCCATGTGCTAGAGAGAGAGAGAGAGAGAGAGAGAGAGAGAGAGAGAGAGAGAGAGAGAGAGAGAGAGAGAGAGAGAGAGAGAGAGAGAGAGAGAGAGAGACTCTTAAGTAAGCCTATGACACTATATTTAATTTTATTTTTACTGAAGTTTCTCATTTTTTTATTTTCATATGCTTTGTCAATTTTACTGCATATAAGATGAAAAAACAAGATTTATAGCCCAAAAGAGGCAGATAAACACGTTTGATATCCCTAGTGTATGCTTGTGTAGTTATGCACACATGCACATTCCTTCCCTTCAACTGAGCTTGCAGCCAACATGTAGGAAAACATTCATAATGAATTTTGCTTTGGTGTATACATTTTAATTACTATTTTACTGTGAATGTGAACATTATAAATGAGGTGAAATACAATATCACTAATGAAACATTCTCTTGTGTATGCATGATGATCATTTTAGAGTCAACTAAAAAACACACAAAGAGGTAAACAGTGAAACTGGTAAAATGGCACATGAACACAAACACACAAGCATACAAGTAAAGTTTCCATATTATGAAGGGAAATGAAAAATCATTAATTCCACACGTACTAAGATGTGAACACGGCATTTTTACAAATACAACACGTATCATGCAACCTTAAAAATTGTCCCCAAAACATGATTTCATCATCTCGTGTATCACGAGTTGAATTTTTGATAGCCCACATAACATTAGGCTAACCTTTTTCCTTTGTAATCCCATCTAGTTAAATAAAAGTAAAAAGTAAAAATAGTCTTTACTTACTGGGCTAATTTCATTTTCCGTATTTTATACTATACTAGCCTATGCTTATAGAATGAATTTCATTTTTGGTGATCATACGGTACTACGGTATACTTATAGAGTGAATTTCATTTTTGGTGGATCATACTAAGCTAGGCTTTTAAAATATTTCCAAACTTAAAGCTTATGTAACAATTCATAATCATTCTTATAATTAACTAGCATAAACACCATTGAGTATGAAAATAAACAACAAAATTGAGAAACAGTTTTGCAATTTTGATGGATTTTAGTTTAACCCTTAAACGCCGAGCCTCTATTTACAAAAGTGTCTGTCGTATGCCAGCGGCGTTCGGGAGTTAGCGCCAAAGCGGAAAAAGTTTTTTCAAAAAATCACAGCATGCTTAGTTTTTAAGATTAAGAGTTCATTTTTGGCTAAATTTTTTTGTCATTGCCTGAAGTTTAGTATGCAACCATCAGAAATGAAAAAAAAATATCATATATAAATAGTGAAATATATGACAGCACAAAAATAAAAATTTCATATATAATTGTATACAAATTGAGCTGTGAGCAAAATGGTTAAAGCTAATGAGTTATTTATTTTTCTTTGTATTGTACACTAAATTGCGATGATTTTGGTATATAACAAATTGTAAAACGATCAAAGCAACACAGAGAAAATATTATCACAAAATGATGCATGAATTCGTAACACACGGACGTAAAAAAGTTTTTTCAAAAATTCACCATAAATTGAAATATTGTGCTAGAGACTTCCCATTTGTTGCAAAATGAAGGTAATTGATTGAATATTACTAGACTAAGTTTTTTAGCTTACAATTGCAGTTTTCGACAATTTCGGTCGAGTTAAAGTTGACCGAAGGTCGAATTTTTTCTATTTATTGTGAGTTATATGAAAATATTTCAAAACTGATAAAAGCTAAAACCATGAGTTATTTTTGTTGTATTCTACATGAAATTGCGCACATTTTCATATATAAAACTTTATGTAACGACTAATATAAAACAGTGCAAACATTATGACAAAGTGATGAAAGAATTTGAGATGTTCGGCCAAGTTACCGCGAGGATGTAAGGAAAAAGTTTTTTTCAAAAATTCACCATAAATCGAAATATTGTGCTAGAGACTTCCAATTTGTTACAAAATGAAGGTAAATGATTGAACATTAATAGAATGCAAGAGTTTTAGCTTACAATTGCGTTTTTCGACCATTTCAGTCAAGTCAAAGTTGACCGAAGGTTGAAATTTTGGCACTTATCGTGATTAATATGAAAATATTTCAAAACTGATTAAAGCTATACACGAGTTATTTTCTGTTGTATTCTACATGAAATTGCGCACATTTTCATATATAAAACTTTATGTAACGACTAACATAAAATGGTGCAAACATTACGACAAAGTGACGAAAGAATTTCTGAGATGTTCGGCCGAGTCACCGCGAGCGGACGTAAGGAAAAAGTTTTTCTCAAAAATTCACCATAAATCAAAATATTGTGCTAGAGACTTCTAATTTGTTGCAAAATGAAGGTAAGTGATTGAATATTACTAGAATATAAGTTTTAGCTTACAATTGCATTTTTCGACCATTTCAGTCGAGTCAAAGTTGACCAAAGGTTGAAATTTTGGCACTTATCGTGATTTATATAAAAATATTTCAAAACTGATAAAAGCTACAACCATGGGTTGTTTTTAGTTGTATTTTACATGAAATTGTGCACATTTTCATATATAAAACTTTATGTAACGGCTAACATAAAACGGTGCAAAAATTACGACAAAATGATGAAAGAATTTCTGAAATTTTCGGCAGAGTTACCGCGCGGACGTAAGGAATAAGTTTTTTTCAAAAATTCACCATAAATCGAAATATTGTGCTAGAGACTTCCAATTTGTTGCAAAATGAAGGTAAATGATTGAATATTACTAGACTGTAAATATTTTAGCTTACAATTGCGTTTTTCAACCATTTCGGTCGGGTCAAAGTTGACCGGAGGTTGAAATTTTTTGTAGTCGACGTACGGTAAGTCCACTCGGCACCAGACAAACAATTTTAGTCGATGTACGATACGTCCAGTCAGCGTTTAAGGGTTAACACAAGTTAGTTTACCTTTGTATACTTATTTTACATTTGTTTTATATACAAAAATGAAAATAATTTCAGTAATAATCCATTTCTTTTAGCAATTAAAAACATCATTCTCCTAATTATTTTGGTAATAGGCCCCATTCAATTGATTTTGAGAATGTAAACATTACCTACGTAACTGCATATGGTGTATAAGTTTATTTTTATATTAAAATGATGATATAACATGATAATACTGTATAATACTGTATAGTTTAATCACCATTACCTTTCTCTTAAAATACAGTTGCAATAGCCTATTTGACTTATGCAAGAGGATACTGTAAGTGTAACTTGGTACCAAGCCCAGGCCAATAGTTGACAGATACATTTTGTATCTCATGTATGGTATGGAAACGACTGAAAAAGTTGCTGCATAAAATGCATTAAATGTGATGTAGGCTGTAGGTAAACACAGGTAAGCTACCTACTTACCAAACTGTATGTTGTTTATGAGTGAGAGAAAAAGGGCTTCCTTTTTTTTAGAGTGTATTTATACAGTATATTTTATTTGAAATAAAGGGGGAAAAGTTAGATAATTTTCTTCGGGAAGATGGGTGCCCCTGGGGAGCGGTTTCCCAGGCTGGGAGGGGGTAGGGATGCAGCACTAGATAGGTGAAGAGGGCTAAGTAGACATCTGACATGCTAGAGATTGTTTTATTTCCTGTTTTCATATTTATGATCATTCATATTTTATAAAGAATATATACAGTACTGTGTTGCAACTAGTAATGAGATACATCAGGCACAAGGACTAGCTCACATACATACACACATATAAATATATATATATACACAGAGACACAGGCAGCTCCAGGTTATTGGCAGCCTTGGTTATCAGCAGCCTTGGTTATCAGCAATCAGGTTTTATGGCTCTTGTCAAGTAATGACAATAACCGGATTTTCGACAACGATCCCCGACTATTGGCACTGATCATCGATTATCAGCGCTGATATCCGGGGACCGGCGCTGTTATCGGCAATTTTCAATTATCTTCACGCTGTTGGGAACGGAACCTCACCCAATAACCAAGGAATGTCTATATATATATATATATATATATATATATATATATATATATATATATATATATATATATATATATATATATATATATATATATATATATATATATATATATATATATATATATATATATATATATATATATATATATATATATATATATATATATATATATATATATATTATATAGATCTATATATATAGCTATATATAGATCTATATATAGATATATATATAGATCTATATATATAGCAATATATATAGATCTATATATAGATATATATGGATATATATATATATATATATATATATATATATATATATATATATATATATATATATATATATATATATATATATATATATATATATATATATATCTATATATATAGCTATATATAGATCTATATATAGATATATACAGATATATATGTATATATATATATATATATATATATATATATATATATATATATATATATATATATATATATATATATATACACACATACACACACACACATATATATATATACACACATACATATTATATATATATATATATATATATATATATATATATATATATATATATATATATATATATATATATATATATATATATATATATATATATATATATATATATTATATATACACACATACATATATTTATATATATATATATATATACATACATAGATATATATAGATACATATATGTAGATATATATTATATATATATAGATACATATATGCAGATATATATTAAAGTGTTTTTCAATTGCAGACTTTGAGATTCCTCCTAAATTTGTCATCTCGGATGTATGGAATCTGGCATACAGTTTCTTTCGTGGAACAGTGCTTATGGAAGGGGAGTCTGATAGTTTCTTATTTAGAAAATTCTTGCAATGTCTGAAGAAAACATGCGAGGGAAACCAGTTATTGGTAAAATATTTATACAAGAACAAAATTTCTTTATGATATGAATCCCAGGAGGAGGTTAGAGTGTAAGCCCGATGAAGCAAGGTAAATATTGAATTGATTTTAAAATTATTAAAACAAGCACTATAAATGTTTGAACCCAGTCTGCAATTGAAAAACACTTTAATATGTTGCAAGTTATTTTAATTCCAAAAAATCCCCTTACAATAGGATCACTTTTTAAATTTAAACAGAATCTGCCCATTATTGCAATCCTCAGTCGTATAAAAATATACTTGCCCCAGATGTAATTTGGGGACTTACATAGGTTTGACTAAGCAATTGCTCAAGGTCAGAGCTGATTCACATAATAGTGTCAGCCATTGTACTGGCTGCAGATTGTCCAATCACGAATTTTCTAATATCAGAAATCACACAAAAATTTGTAACACCAGCATTAACTATTCTGACTTCTCTATCTTGGGCCAAACAAGCCGTTTACATGAACTGCTTATATTAGAGTCATTATTTATTAAGCAGTTAGTGCCCAAGTTGAACAATCACACCACCTCTATACAGCTGTATCTGGCTTGAGCCAGTTTTCTTCGCTGCTTCTCCCTCCTTTCCGAATCATTCAGCCTTCAGCCTTTAGTCTAGCAGGTGCTTTTTAATTTTGTTTTATTTTAATGTAAGTTTTGTATAATTTGTTGAGACACTTAAAGTCAAAGCTATATTCCATGTGTTTTTAATTTGTGTTGTTTTCTCTTTTAGCCTTGATGATGTAACTATGTCGGCAATAAATGTATCACCTTTTGATGACCGGCTGTCTCCTTGTCACCCTGTCCTATATACAGGTAGTCGTCGACTTACGACCTATGCGACTTACGACTGACCGACTTTACGACAGCTACGACAATATAATAATATATAATAATATTTAATTTTATATTTTGCTAAAATACGTCGAGCGCGTCGATACTTTCCGCTACCGCAGCGCTCATATCCGAGATGCTCAGCTTTTTGCAGCGTTGTGTGTTTGTGTCGTTTGAAAATGGTAAAAGATTCATATTTTTGTAATGTAGTTTGTATTTCTATTTTTTGCAAATAAGTCAAATGTAATAACAAATTACCGTATTTGATGGCTTATAACACGCATGTCTGCATAGGACGCACCCCAGTTTCAGCAGGACATTGAGGGAAAAAAAATAAGGTTTCCTAGCCTATGCTCATATGATTTTGGTAAGTAAAAACTGTAGTATTAGGTTATCATATGCATATTGTTTCTTACCAACAGAATCAACAAAAACATTAATAAAGAAGTTATTTACCATATTTATATTGATCAAAATATGCATTATACCATCAGCCATTTACTACGATCGAATGTTTCGTCTGCTGCTGAAAGCTACCTCATAGGTTTACCAATAGATTGCAACACATTCATTTGTAAACATTGTTTCTTACCGGCAGAATCAACAAAAATATTAATAAAGATGTTACCTATGGTAATATATGTTATATATATCCATTATATATTATAAAAGTATGTAACCAAGGGGTAAAATCCAATAAATAAAAATGTTTCCTATGTAATGGCTTGAGTCTCGTGAGCAACTGAACAAAACCATGTTATTATTCTTAAAAGAGAATGCTAGCACGAGTTACCAAGTATCAACTCAACGAATCCTTGTTATTATGCCTAAAGAGAATGGTAGCAGGAATTGTCAACCACCAATTGATCGAAGCCATGTTGTTATGCGTAAAGAGAATGTTAGCAGGAATTGCCAACTACCAACTGAACGAAGCCTTGTTATCCGTAAAGCTCTCGAGATAATCACCAATAGGTGGCAGCACACGTACTGTTTATAAGTCTGTAAATGTGGAATGCGGCGATCTGCTGTAGACGACGATAATATTATTTTAATGAAAATATCGATAATAACAATGTAGATATTGATTATAATACTAGCAGTAGTAATTGCGGTGATGGTAAGTGTGATAATGATAAATAATTATAATAAACTTTGCTTTTTAATAGGTTATTACGATAACACCGAATGTTACGCTAGGCTACAACATCTTCGTGACGTTTCATGTATAATTTCGGCCAAAATTCTTAAAATTTGAGCCTAAATTATGTACATAGGATGCAGGGGGATTTTTTAGGCCATTTTTTTTTTTTTGTTAAAAAAGTGCGTCTTATACGCCATCAAATACGGTATGTATTTAATTCAAACCTATAAATAAATAAAAGTAAATAATACGTCATACGTGTAGCCGATTGGCAATACAAATGGCGGATAAGAAAATGTAAACAGACCAGACAGATGGTTCGAATGCCTACAATAAAAATGTTAAATACATTAATAAAAGTAAGTATTAATCAAGGAGTTCAAGCATGATAAGATTTCATATGCTAAACGTAATAATAGGTACTATACATGCACATTTTTGGGATAATATAAAATGTATATGTAGGCTAGTCATACTTAGGATATAATATATGATGGATAATATACGGTAGGTACAGAATACATGTACATATGTGGTTGGTCGACTTACGACAAGATCGACTTCCGACAGCTCTGTCAGAACCTAATGCTAGTCATAAGTCGACGACTACCTGTATATTTATATATATATATATATATATATATATATATATATATATATATATATATATATATATATATATATATATATATATATATATATTATGATTAGCAAGAACTCGCTAGCAAATTGCCTCCCCCTTTTTTTTTTTGTTGTTTTTTCATTTACTGCAAGCCGCTCGATCGATAGACACATCTGTCTATCAACCCATATACGGTCAGAATACAAGGGTTTAAAACAGATTAAGGCCACTCCTTTAAGCAGATCTTTCTTTGAGGCAAAAGTGATTTCTGTCTGGTCGTTTTCTTACAGGCAAAACTTCCCCTGTGGGCATCAGCTGAAAATGATTCAACCCCCCATATGCTGGAAGTGCCCCCTGCCCCATAGGAGATAAAAGCAGAAAACCACAAGGCCTCGATCTCACACATGCGCTGGAAGAGAGGGAGTGAAGAAGTCCCCAAAACACCTGCCCCTGGCAGTGCCCTTAGCTAACCACATGGCCCTTTTCAAAGTATACTGTCTCCTCGTGCCCTTCGACTGCGAGCCACGTGTTCGCTCCACCGTTGACCTGCCGGATGCCCACATGCCCTTGCCCAGCCCTTCGTGAAATTCCCACACATTGCCCTTTTACGTGAAGCCCCCGCATCCTAACACGGGAAGAAACTCGCCCTCGGAAATCGCAAGTCATCCACGGACCGCTTTCTGCGCTGGAACCAACTCTGCCTTACGGTAAAGTGCTCTGGAAGACCTCCATTCAGCCACACTTTTGTCTCGTAATATTTACTTAACTTGAGAGCTAGTAATCACCGAATCTCTTGACAAATGTCCGTGCTCCTCGAGTGTCGGCAGTGCTAAGTTATTATCAATTCATCGAAGCCCCTTGGCACCCTCAGTGCAGCTTCGAATTCATTATTCTTTTGGTCTATTTCATTACTGACGTATAATGTGCATATCTCTCATTTCAGAGGGACCCTATATCGTGGAAGCTTCTTGGACTGTGTCTGGAATTCCCCAGTTTCATTCATCCCGTAGGAATCCCCTCGAGGATCAATAATAGCATTCCTCTTTCCTGTACTAACGTTATTTATGTAAATACACTCCTGCAAGTTTGCCCACGTGTTTTAGGTAATATTTTCCTCAGTAACAAGAGCCTTACGCTCATATGAAATTCCCCTTTATTTTCCTCTTTTTATGTTTTCCTGGACCCACAAGTCAGAATCACAAGGCTAAATTACTTTAAATTGTTGCTACCTGTCTCACAGAGAATATTTCAAACTAAATCGCCAGGAAAAACGTAATATATATATATATATATATATATATATATATATATATATATATATATATATATATATATATATATATATATATGTATGTATATATATCTACATATATGTATATATCTATATATATAGTATATATATAGATATATATATATATATATATATATATATATATATATATATGTGTATACATATAGATATAGATTATATATATATATATATATATATATATATATATATATATATATATATATATATATATATATATATATATATATATATATATATGTGTGTGTGTGTGTATACATATAGATATAGATTATATATATATATATATATATATATATATATATATATATATATATATATATATATATATATATATATATATATATATATATACATTAGATATATATATAATATAAACATATACTTATATATATATATATATATATATATATATATATATATATATATTGTATATATATATAATATAAACATATACTATATATATATATATATATATATATATATATATATATATATATATATATATATGTCTTTTTCCTGTAATATATATATATATATATTTATATATATATATATATATATATATATATATATATATATATATATATATATATATATATATATATATATATATATACTGTATATACATATATAGATATAGATATAGATATAGATATATATATAGATATATATATACAGTAGAACCCCGGTCCTCGACTGTACTAGAACTCGAAATAATCGGATTTCAACACGAAATGTTGAGTAAATTTTGTGTCGGAGTTCAAACAACAAACCGGAATCCGACCCGATGAATCATATGATGTTTGTAGAAAAAAGAGTTTCGGGTGGCTGCCGCTAGTTGGCGTTGTTGGTGGCGTTCTTCCCATGCTTATTTAAAAGCATTTAAAGCCCACACATGCTGCTGCTGCTGCTGTTGAAAAATAAGCCATATTATCACATGAAATTAATAATACAGTATTTATAAACCGAATTACTGTATGTCTTATCATAAAATTAAGAAAAATTTCCGAAATTACGTCGGAACTCGGCAGCCTGTGGCAGATATAAACAAACCAGAGCGCCGCCCTGGTGGTGTATCGCGGTACTAATTACAGTCTTAGCCGAGGCAACTAGGGCCAACCAGAGTCTCCGCTCCCGTTGGGGTTTATCCTCTAAGAGGAAGCAGTCTGAGCCCGCCGGAACTCATCCCAAGCCAGGGAAAAAGTTCAAAAAGTTCAAACGGCTCCCGACTCAGACTGTATTGCAGGCTGTCCAGGTCCCCGTCCCTGGTCATCCCTCAACCTCCCAACCTCAACCTCAACCTCAGTATGTGCTGGTCCAACCAGCCCATCAACCTCTCGCTGCCCCTTCATACGTCTCCTCCCCAGCTTATAACGCTTCTTATGAAAGCCAGGGGGCATTTCGGTCTATCCAAAATGCAAAGGGAACGAGAGCTAGAGGGTACTTCCGAGGTAGAGGAACATCCCGCTCCTCCTCCAGAGGAAGGGGAGGCAGAGGATCCAGAGGAGGCAGGCCCTCTCCCGCACAGTGAGATATCTCAGGTAGGCAGGAGTTTATACCATTTTCGGGACCAGTGGAGCTTCAGTCCCTGGGCCCAGAGCATAGTCTCCAAGGGACTGGGGTGGAGTTGGTGCAAAAGTCCTCCCCCCGCAGTCAGGTTCCATCAATCACCCTCCAAGGCTCTGAAGGACTTTGTGAAAGATCTATTATTAAAGAGAGCAATAAAGAAAGCGAGACATCTGAAATTTCAGGGCAGACTGTTCAGTGTTCCAAAGAAAGGTTCCAGTCAGCGAAGAGTAATTCCAGAATTGTCTCGTCTAAATTCCTACATTCAATGCGACAAAGTTTCAATGCTTACAATCTCGCAGGTTCGGACCCTACTGCCCGTGGAGCCGTAACCACCTCTATAGATCTTTCAGACGCCTATTATCACGTCCCGATTGCGAGAGAAGGTTCTCTCCTTATCTGGGGTTCAGACTAGGAAATCAAGCATACTCATTCAGGGTCATGCCATTCGGTCTCAATATAGCTCCCAGAATCTTCACCAAACTGGCAGATACGGTAGTTCAGCAACTCCGGTCTCAGGGGATCATGCTAGCCGCATACCTAGACGATTGGATTGTTTGGGCATCCAGCGTCAACGAATGCCGGAAAGCAACAGCCATAGTAATCGGCTTTCTAGAATCACTGGGCTTTCAGATAAACAAGGAGAAATCCCGCCTAGTGCCGGAGAGTCGCTTTCAATGGTTAGGAATCCAATGGGACCTGTGTGCACACAGACTATCTCTTCCGCCGGCCAAACGGAGAGAAATAGCGAAAGCAACCAGACAGTTTCTCAAGAACAAGAAAGCTTCCCGTCGTACCCAAGAAAGAGTCTTAGGTTCTCTTCAGTTTGCTTCAGTAACGGATCTTCTTTTGAAATCCAAACTGTAAGACATAAACAGGGTATGGCGGAGTCGAGCCAATGTCAGGTTCAGAGACAAAGTCCCTCTGATTCCACCGATTTTGAAGAAGAGACTCGCCTTGGGCGACCGTCAAGAGCTTATCGAAATCAGTGCCCCTTCAGTTTCCTCCGCCATCTCTAGTGATTCACACCGGCGCTTCCCTAAGCGGGTGGGAGGATACTCCCAACACAAGAAGGTACAGGGGACTTGGTCTACCATGTTCCGCCAGTTTCATATCAATGTTCTGGAAGCCATGGCAGTCTTTCTAACCCTGAAGAAACTGCGTCCGAACAATCGGATTCATGTAAGATTGGTCCTGGACAGCGCAGTAGTAGTACACTGTTTAAACAGGGGAGGTTCCAAGTTGAGTCGGATCAACCAGGTTATGATAGCAATATTCTCTCTAGCAAACAAACACCAGTGGCATCTGTCTGCTACCCACCTTGCAGGGGTCCGGAATGTCATTGCAGACTCCCTATCCAGGACAACTCCGCTGGAGTCGGAATGGTCCCTGGACAAAACTTCATTCAAATGGATTTGCAATCAAGTTCCGGGTCTCGAAGTAGATCTCTTTGCAACAGAATGCAACCACAAACTACCTTGTTATGTTGCTCCCAACCTGGACCCTCTAGCTCACTCCACAGATGCAATGTCCATAGATTGGAACAAGTGGAAAAGGATCTACCTCTTCCCTCCAGTAAACCTGTTACTGAAAGTCCTTCACAAGCTCAGGACATTCAAGGATCAGATAGCCCTAGTAGCTCCCAACTGGCCGAAGAGCAACTGGTTCCCACTTCTTCTAGAGCTGAAGCTTCGGTGTTTGCAAATTCCCAACCCGAAACTGACGCAAATAGTACAAACTCAGACTATGTCAGCTTCCTCAAGAATTCAGAATGCCCTGGCTTTGTGGATTTCATGAAGTTTGTAGCTCAAAGGGATGCTAATATTGATCTTATTAACACTTTGTTCCTAGAATCAGATAAAAGGGAATCCACTCTTAGACAATATGACTCAGCAGTTAAGAAATTAGCACTCTTCTTAAAAGAATCTGAAGCTACTGTAATGACCACTAATTTAGCTATTTCATTTTTTAAGTCATTATTTGAGAAAGGTCTGGCCTCAAGTACCATTACTACAACAAAATCAGCTTTGAAAAAGATATTTTTACACGGGTTTAAGATTAACTTAACAGACTCTTATTTTTCGTCTATCCCTAAAGCCTGTGCTCGTTTGAGACCAGTAACCCGCCCACATTCGGTTTCCTGGTTCTTAAATGATGTTCTTAAGTTAGCCTCAGAAATAGATAATCATAATTGCTCTTTCACTAACTTATTTAGGAAGACCTTATTTTTTATTAGTTTAGCTTCAGGTGCTAGAATTTCTGAACTGTCTGCCCTGTCTAGAGAACCCAATCATGTTGATTTCCTTCCATCAGGTGAAGTGTTGCTAGCTCCTAACCCTAAGTTCCTAGCTAAAAATGAAGATCCTTGAGATAGGTGGTCTCCCTGGAAGGTCATCCCCCTCCCACAGGACCTGTCTTTATGCCCAGTCTTTACCCTGAAAGCCTATTTAGACAGGACCTCACACATAACTTCCAGGCCTCTGTTTGTAAGGGAAGGGGGAGGAACCATCTCTTTGAAAGCCATTAGGCAACAGATCCTGTATTTCATTAAACATGCAAACCCAGATTCAGTCCCAAAAGTACATGACATTAGAGCAGTGGCCACCTCCACTAACTATTTTCATGAATTTCATCTTTCAAAATACACGGGTGGAAGTCTCCCCAGTTTTTAAATTACCTGAAATCACTAGAAGCTCTGAAATTCACTACAGTGGCGGCAGGGAACATCGTTCCCCACAATTTAATTCTTCTTAGTACTCAGTCACTCTCCTCCCTCCTACCTGCCTCATTTATTCCCCTTAGGTCATCTGCAGGTGAGGCAGCTTCACAGCCTTTCTCCTGACCATGTCATAGTTTTGTCCTGTCTATTTGTTTAATTTAAATGTTACATGTATTATCTTGTGGGACATAGTTTCCCCACCTTAGTTTTAAGTATATGATTAGTACCTAAATTTGCACTTTTATGTACTCTTTAATCTAATATGATTTTGTATTCATGTACCCTTAATATTGTATTAAAACTAAGTATATTTATTATATCATTATTATATCTTAATACCACATCTTGCTACTGGGATAATTAAAAACTCTTGTGGAAATTTAGTTTTATTACTTTCCTCTACAAGTCTCCCTTTGTTTCAGGATGGTATTTTGATTTCTCTGTTATTATTTCACCGGGTGACACAGGTCGGAAAACCCAGAAAAAGGATTTTGACAAAGGAAAAATCTATTTCTGGGGAGAGACCTGTGTCACAAGGTGACCCCCCCATGATTCCTTCTTTCCCCCCCTGGTAAAATACCATTCCAGTGTGGGGTGCTAATGTGGAATGTGGGTGACGCCGGTTTGTTTACAGTCCGCGAGTGGTGCGGGGGTTTGTAACGGCACCTCACTCGGTGGGACTTTTGACATTGGGAATGTTTACAGGGCGGAGGCCTGTGATTGTGACAATCTCACCCTTTCTCATACACGACTCCATATCATGGAGTTCGCACCGGGGTAGTAACTCCGGCTTAGCTTTTAGCTTTTCTCTGGTATATTTAGCAATAGCTTTACCTAGAAATAAGTGCTGAAAGGTTATTTCACCGGGTGACACAGGTCTCTCCCCAGAAATAGATTTTCCTTTGTCAAAATCCTTTTTTTACGTCCAGCGGCGTTAATTCATGCATCATTTTGTGATAATATTTTCTCTGTGTTGCTTTAATCGTTTTACAATCTGTTATATACCAAAATCATCGCAATTTAGTGTACAATACAACTAAAAAAATTAACTCATTAGCTTTAACCGTTTTTTGGACACAGAGCGATTTGTATACAATTATATACGAGTTTTTTTTTTTTTTCGCTGTCATATATTCCAATATTTATATATGATAATGATATTTTTTTCATTTCTGATGATTGCACACTAAACTTCAGGCAATGAGAAAAAGGAGCCAAAATGAACTCTTAATCTTGAAAACTAAGCGCTATGATATTTGAAAAAACTTTTTTTCCGCTTTTTGGCGCACTACCTCTCGGAGGCCGCATACGGGAGACGTTTTTTGAAAATAGGGCTTGTTAGTTAAAGGGTTAACTGTCGGCGTTACCAACACTTACAAGAAAATCTTGTTAAATGAGTTAACTGAAATATCGTTGGCAACGCTGCTGCAAGTCCCGGCCGAGTGAGGCCGAGATCTCCAATTGCGTTATTCACTATTCAAATTGAAGTAGGGAGGAGGGTGGGAATCATTCAGGTGTTCAGCTAAGTATCACAATATTAGTTTTATTATGAAAACTTCATATTGCAAATACACTCCCTGAACACCTGAATTAGCCCAATTAACAAAATTTTAAGGAGGTGGGATCAATCTAATTCAGCCCGACCCGCCAACAGGGAAAGCAGGTAACTCATTATTCACCTACTCTGTATAAATGAATGTATCCTCACCTGGTTATCCCACTCGGCAGGTGAGGATGCCTGTAGAGAGAGTACCCCCGACGTCAGTCTCATGTCTAGGTACTGTCTGAGTCGAGCTACCTCTCATGTGGTATTCAAACCTCCTCACGGATAGAGTAGCAAAAAACCCACCTACCATGTCGCTAATCAGCCTCGCATGAGTAGCGGGGAACGACGAACCTCCCATATGGCTAATCAAAGCATTCTCATGTATGGAGGGGTACAATGAACCTCCCATGTGGCTAATCAAAGCACTCTCATGTATGGAGGGGTACGATGAACCTCCCATGTGGCTATTGTAGCCTCTCATGTATGGAGGAGAAGTTTAGTGTGCAGGATCTTCGAGTTCTTCGCCGTCCTTTGTCGCCGATGTCTGCGCAGAAGAGGTTGAAGAAACCAAACCTGTCCACTGGATCTGCCTACCTTCACAGTACTAACACAAAGTTTAATACTCTCATTATGGATCCCGACCAACAGAGAATTCAAAGTTCCTTAGACTACATTCATTACCTAAAGTTCCCCCACCCTTGACATTATTGTGTAATTATAAGATCGAGTTGGTCGCCACAAAGGGACCTAGCAAGTAACTCTTCTCCGAAGAAAACTGAATGTCTCTGAGGTAGAAAGTCGTGAAAAGTGACATCGACTTCCAAGTGGCTGCCTCTAACAACCTCCGCACTAAGAGAGTACCCCCTCAGCTAAATGAATGCACCCTCGATAATAGAGTTAGCCACTACACATGGACTAAGAGAATAACTCTCATGTAAGGAGGAGAACGATGAACCTCCCTAGTGGCTATTCGGAGCCTACCATGTATGGAGGGAATGAGGTAGTGTGCCGAGCCATTGACCCTCCGCCCTGCAGGTTGCGGCAAAGGCCGACGAGCGAAGAAGTATCTCAGTGCCAACGAAAGAGCCTAGGCTAGCCTACGAGAGCAACCTCTTGGACTCTCATAGGGAAACTATCAAAGGCTAGGATATATACTTAAAACGTAATAAACCTAAGTTCATGTGATTATACTATCACTGTTGCTTAAGATTCTAAAGCCTAAAAGGAATTCCTCTATCTGGTTAACCTAAGAACTACCGCACTACGTGAATACCACCTTAGCTAAATGACCGCACCCTAGATAATAAGACATCGCCATTACACGTGGACTTAGTGAATAACCTTCTGAGCCTTCGCACTAAGAGAATACCACCTTAGCTAAATGAACGCACCCTAGATAGGAGACTTCGCCGCTATACACGCTGTGGTGAATTGAACATCTCTTAACCCTTTAACGCCAACTGGACGTATTTTACGTCGACAAAAGTTGTCTGTCGGGTGCCAAGTGGACATAAAATACGTCTATTACAAAAAATTTTTAAATATTCGCGGAAAAATACTTATAGGCCTCGTTTGCGAAAAATTTTAAATCGCGCCTTGAGGGATGCTGGGAGTTCACGGATCACGCTGTTGTTTTGTTTACAAGCGTGACCCAGCTGCGCATGTGCGAATTTCTTTCTTATTCCGAAAGAAAGCATCAGCTAACTGCTGAAAATCTCAGAAATTCTTTAGTCACTTTGTCGTAATTTTTGTTCTGTTTTCTATTAGCAGTTGCATAGTTTTATATATGAAAATGTGCGCAATTTCATGTAGAATACAACAAAAAATGACTCATGGTTGTTGCTTTTATCAATTTTGACATATTTTCATATAAATCACGATAAGTGCCAAAATTTCAACCTTAGGTCAACTTTGACTCAACCGAAATGGTAAAAAAATGCAATTGTAAGCTAAAACTCTTACATTCTAGTAATATTCAATGAGTTACCTTCATTTTGCAACAAATGAGAAGTCTCTAGCACAATATTTCGATTTATGGTGAATTTTTGAAAAAATTTTTTCCTTACATCCGTGCGCACTGACTGCTGAAAATCTCAGAAATTCTTTGGTCACTTTGTCATAATTTTTACACCGTTTTATATTAGGCGTTACATAAAGTTTTATACATGAAAATGTGTGCAATTTCATGTAGAATACAACAAAAAATGACTCATGGTTGTAGCTTTTATTAGTTTTGAAATATTTTCATATAAATCACGATAAAGGCCGAAACTTCAACCTTCGGTCAACTTTGACTCAACCGAAATGGTCGAAAAATGCAATTGTAAGCTAAAACTCTTACATTCTAGTAATATTCAATCATTTACCTTCATTTTGCAACAAACGGGAAGTCTCTAGCACAATATTTCGATTTATGGTGAATTTTGAAAAAAACTTTTTTTTTTACGTCCGCGCGTTACGAATTCATGCATCATTTTGTGATAATATTTTCTCTGTGTTGCTCTGATCGTTTTACAATTTGTTATATACCAAAATCATCGCAATTTAGTGTACAATATAACGAAAAAAAATAACTCATTAGCTTTAACTGTTCTGCTCACAGTGCAATTTGTATACAATTATATATGAAATTTTTTTTTCGTGCTGTCATATATTCCAATATTTATATATGATAATGATATTTTTTTCATTTCTGATGGTTGCATACTAAACTTCAGGCAATGAGAAAAAAATGAGCCAAAAATGAACTATTAACCTTAAAAACTAAGTGTGCTGTGATTTTTTGAAAAAAACTTTCTTTCCGCTTCGGCGCTAACTCTCAAACCCCGCCGGCATATGGCAGACACTTTTGCAAATAGAGGCTCGGCGTTTAAGGGTTAAGTAAAGGAAGAAAACACTGAGACGGACTCCCAAGTAAACTGCCTCCAGAATATAAGACACTGAACAATTCCTTAGATAGGAAGATGGACATACTCCGAATACTGTGCAGTCGGGGAAATACAGAGCTGAAGACGATGAGGACGAACCATGAGAAGCCTGGGAAATCACCAGCAATAGAAGAAATTCGAAATAATAAGTAACATCTGGAATTTTTTTTTTTCCGGGAAAGGTGCTGAATTAAATGAAAAAAAAAAAAAACTGTTAAATGCTAAATATAATGCAAAGTCAAAATTAAATTGTATTCAAGGTCATAAAGCTTGCACCACATGAGAATTGTTTGTGGAGTGAGCGTTTATGAACCAGGAACCAGGAACCATCTTTCTGAAAGTAACTAATCGCATTCTTTGACAGTGGACGGGAAGGATTCCTGGAGAGACAAGAAGTGTACACAGAAGCGGACAGAGTTTCTCAACCTTTGATAAATAGACTTTAATATTCGCACCGGACATAAAGACATCCCCGCTGGATCGCCAGAACCAAACACTTGCAGATAAAGAGCCTTAAATGAACGAGGCAGAGTTTTAGCCTCCAGCTCTATCTTCACCACGAATTCCGGAAGAAGAGAAATACATATCAATTCCTACCTAGGAAACCAGCCTAGAAAACTTCCTGAAGCTCACCCACCTTTCTAGCTGCAGCTGAAGCCGAAAGAAAGAAACACCTAATCAGTTGTCTTAATGTTAGAACTTCTGACAAATCTCACGAAGGAGCCCGAGTCAGCAAGATGGGACGTTAAACTTAAAGGAACAAAAAGAACGTAATAAATCATAGAAGTTCTTACTACTAGAAATTTTCAGGAAGATGGAAAAATGTACAGCTAAGTGCTGAGCGGCAGCCAGCAATAGCTGAAAACCAAAGAATCTTGACTTTCTAAAGGAACAAGAGAAAATCAGCTACTGTATTTTGGTTATGACAGGTCTAAAGATGGGATGAACTTCCTTACGACACCGACTTCCACATGTCCAGCTGACCTGGTAAAGCTTACAGGTTGACTTTCTCAAGCTGAAAGAAACACTGTCTAGACATAGCTTTAGAGAGTCCGGTCTGTCTAGCTGTTCGCTCGGCAGTCACTTGCAACTAGGTTCATAACGCAAGAGTCTGGATGATAATGGTGAAAATGCGGTTGTCTAGAAGATCTTCCGCATGAGAAGGAACATCAGAACTTCCGTAAGGAGCATTAAAAGTTCCGGAAACCCAGGGCGTTAGGGCCAGCAGGGAGCTAGAGTCATAGATGTCTTGACACTCCCGTAATTCCTGACTACCTGATGAATGAGACCGAATGGCAAAAGCATACACCTCTAAAGTTCTATTGATCTTGTTCCACAAGAGTTCTCAGATACAACATGGCAGTTACGATGTCGCAAAGCAGACCCACTACTCTGTTGCACACTAGGACTGAAAAACACCTGAGGGCTTCCTTTACAGCCCTGAGTTCCTGAAGATTATGACTCTTCTTGTTCCCGATCCCTCCAGTGCCTGAAGCCTGGGTTCCTCCAAGGTTGCTCCCCAACCTTGATATGAGGCATCTGAGTACAGATGAACGTCGGGAGGAGGGGAGACGACAGACCTTCTGGATGTTAGATGCACTTCTTCTATCGCAGAAGATCTGACAAGCGAGAATCGCTCCAGACTAAAACTGCATTCTCAATGTGGAAGTCCCAGCGATTCCTGAGACATACCTGAAGAGAAAAGCATACGGAGACATCAAAACCCTGGAATTAACAAAGAGAGAGAGAAAACATTCTCCCTAAGAAGCTTCTCCAAGTGGGTACCAGCTGTTCCTTGTTGGACAGGAACACCTCTGCTTCAACATAATTGCCGACACTGGAGACATGAGTTAGAAGCAACAAGTTTGCTATACTGGCCACATCCCCTGAACCCTGAGCAGCCACACTAATCATAGCATGCTGTGACACTACTGCTGACAACAGCTGCACGAATTGACCATGGAGGAGATATCCTTCTCCCTAAAAGACTGTTGCAGAGCGCAAAAGGCGCCCTCAACAGGACCCTCTCCGAATGTCCGGATAGTGAGGCGGAAGCTTTAAAAAGAAGTTCCTCCTCTTCTGGCCAAAGAACATTGTACAGTCAGACAAAATGTTAACCTGGTATGCCAGCCCCATTGAAACCGAAGTGATGAGGTGTCAGGCAATACAGGATCGGAGGGAGTATATCCATCTTCTTTGAGAAAACCCTATCAACCCGGACCACATCCACATAGAGTGGGACAAGGCCTCCGACTGGCTGCGAAAGGTGTCCTCCAAGATACAAACCTCCCTAGATGAAACTGAGACCAGACAGTTTGATGAAGGAACCCAAGAGAGAAGAGCCTCAACAGATTCGCTGAGAGGAACCCTGACACCCGCAGAAGGGTTACCAGCTACCTTGTAAATACCCCTCCCGAACAGGAAGCAAGGTTGAATCCTGCTTACTCGACCCTGTTAAAGCCACTAACCTACGTCTGCCTCCCCCAATGCCTGCCCGACACAGCCAAACCAGACCAGATTATTTGATGATTGAGCAACTACCGGTTCCATCGCATATAGCGACTCGAACATCGCTTGATTCGGTAGTGTAGGCTCCTCCAGAGCCTTGGACTGAGGATAAATAGTATGGTTGAAGTCCACCATCCGCTTATACTCATTCTCATTAGCTGAAGGAAAACTAATATCCGGTACCGGATCCTCTTCTTCAAATGAACAATCCTTGTCGGACTGGTCCGACTGAGCCGGAACAGGAAAAGAGACAGGCTGACCCCTAGCAAACGTCGAACTCGAAAACCCGGAACTGGCCACGCCTGGGTGCGCAAGACAGACACCTGACGTATCCATCGCAAACATCCTGGGGGCACCAAAGTAGGTTGCGCAAACCTTGCACCGCCCAATGACGATGACACAACACCTGGGCCGGCCACACCTGGGCGGACAACGCCCACTCCTGAGAGCGAAGAGGCCGCAACAACCGAACCACGCAAATCCGGATGTGTCAAAACCGCATGAGAATGGGAATCCAGAACTGAAGACCTGCTGGTTAATGAAGAAGGGGGAAAAGTCCTTGATGACCCGGAATCAACCCCGAACCTACATGGACACCTTAGACGGAGGGACAGAGAAACCTGCAGGAAAGTTGAGAAAGAAGAAACCAAAGGAGGGAAGGAAGAAGAAACCACACTCGAAGTAACCACCAGAGAACCTAACGCTGACGTTGGACAGGTGGAGAACGTACCAATTGGACTGGAACTCAAAGGAGTTTCGAAGGGGAAGTTATGGGGTACCAAACCCAAGGTAACCAAAGAAGGCTGCCAACACTGCCTGCTCCGGGCTGGGGCCAGCTGGCAGATCCTACTTTAAAGGTTTGTGGTTCTCCATGAACCCCGCCACCCGTTAGGGCTGGTTCTGGAACAGGCGGGGGGCGCCTGAAAAAGAACAATTAGTATCTACAACACTGGTAGTACTACTATCCCCATCTTTAGTTTCTGTTAATTTAGTCATAAAGCTAGAAAAATAGACTAGACATACTAGCTGATAACTTGTCCTCTAACTTTTTGAATAATTCTTCCATCTGATCTACCGACCTAGACTCGCCACCTATCTGACTGATACTACACTGCATCTTCCTACATAAAATACAAACAGAACGTCGATCGTGTTTGAGGGTTCTCATCCTACGCTTGCAGGACCGATGAGCGTCAGCATCTCTAACAGTAGAGCAGTAGAAGGCTCTGTCATCGAAGATGTAAACGAAGTGGAAGCATCGGCGCTAGCAGATGGCAACGTCTTCTTGTTTGACTTATCCAATCAAGTCCAAAGTACCGATCCCAAAGTCAAAACCGGGAGAGAAGTTCAAAATCCTGTCAATAAAGTATCAATCCAGGAGAAAAGGTGTTGAAAACAGTCCAAATCGTAACTTGATGTCCAAATTCTTTACATGGGGGCCGGGCTAAACTACCAAAAGTTCGCCCGATGTGGGACACACCCACACAGCATGGCGAACAAAATGTAACTGGGGATCTCGGCCTCACTCAGCCGGAATTTGCAGCAGTGCTGCCAACGGTACTTCAGGTAACTCATTTGACAAGGTTTTCCTGTAAGCGTTGGTAACGCTGACAGTTAATTGTGGGTAAAAGCTAAGGGTATGTAGTTTGGGCTGGTAGGTAACCAGGGCTAATTCAGGTGCTCAGGGAGTGTATTGCAATATGGAGTTTTGAGGGAGAGGGGAAGTAGTCCCCACATAGACAACACAATATCTTAAGAGGCCTACCACCTCCAAGTACCCGGTAGTATGCAGTATTACAGGGGTAAAAAAAAATGGAGTTTTGAGGGATAGGGGAATAGTCCCTACATAGACAACACAAAATCTTAAAAGGCCCACCACCTTCGTGTACCTGTTACCATGCAATATTAAAGGGATAAATATGAAAACCTGAAATTAACTAATTTTTCATTTTATTACCGTATGTACTTAGCGTAATTTGTAAAACTAGTCTACTGTACACAAGGAATCCTTAATACTAGCACAAACATATAAAGACATTAATCAATACCTTACTGTACAGTACTGTACATACATACTGTACACATTGCTACCACTACACCTAAATTGAAATTACACTATGTATACATTGCTACTACTATATCTAAATTGAAATTACTGTACACTCTATGTACTGTATGTTACACAGTTGCTCCTCTCCAGGACCTTCATTCAACAAAGTATAAATCTGTGGAATAAACACAAAATCAAATGTAGAAATATTAGTACTGTACTTCTGTTATGAGCTGTAATCTACACAAAACTCCTTATCTTACTGTACAAGCATTTCTAAGTCATTTATAAACACATTAAAAACTTTTTCACAACTAGTACAGCTTGACCCATACCTTGACATTGTTGAATAATGTACAGCTGCCCCTCACACAAGCACTGAACTTCTCCAGGAACTTCATTCAATGAATTGTATACTGTACAGTAATCTGTGGATTAAACACAAAATGAAATGTATAAATATTATTTACTGTTATGAGCTGTAATAATACACAAAATCCTTAATCTTACAAGCATCTCTAGGTCATTTATAAACACATTAAAAAGTTTTTAACAACTAATACAGCATGGCCCATACCTTGACACTCATGAATAGCTCGCACTGAATGGCTCTGGGACATTCACTCAATGAAGTGCAGTACTGTACAGTAACCTGTGGATTAAACACAAAATGAAATGTACTGTTAGTATGACTCAATATTTATAACATCTTTCATTGCTTTAACTTGCATGAATATATTATTCACTGTATCTCTAGGTCATTTATAAATATTAAAAAAGTTTTTAACAACTACAGTAGGGCCCATACCTTAACACTGATGAGGATCTGGATCTGTGGAGATGGATGTGGAGAGGAGTATGGAGAGAGCGTCATCGGTTGGAAGGGGAATCTCCTTCCATAAAATCTGGTTGCTGTTCTTTAGGAGTTTTTCCCTTCTTAGCCTTTTTTCACTGGGATCAGGCTGAGTTTCTTCTTTTGAAAAAAACTGGAACAGCGTTGTCTGCTGTTGCCATTTCTTCAGCTGTTTTCTGTATACGCTGACTAAATTATTATCAACGTAGTCAATAGCCCTGTTTACCAGTTCCTTGTCATGATGATGCTTCTTGAAGAACTCTTGGAGTTTCTCCCGGTGCAGAAGCATCTCCTTTATTCCTTTGGAAGTTGACTCCACCTTGCTCTCTTCCTCTCCAGACACCTCCTCAGCCAAAATCTTCTGCTGCTCCTTGTGAAGTTCCTGGAGTTCCTCCATTGTTAGCTCAGTGTTGTGTTCTGCCACCAGCTCCTTGATGTCATCAGAACTCACCTCCAAGCCCATGGACTTGGCCACAGAAACAATTTCCTCAACATCTGGGTCAGGCAGAGGAAGGGGTTCAGCTTCAGGGTCATTTCCAAGCTGACTAGGGGCATCAAAGCCTTCAAAGTCCCTAAGAGGAGCCCCATCAGGACAAAAGTTTCTCCAAGCTGCCCTTAGAGTCCTCTTAGAAACATCTGCCCATGCTTTGTTTATCAGCCTGACACAACTCAGAATGTGGAAATGTTCCTTCCAGAATTCAGTCAGAGTTAGGCTGGTTTCACTGGTAACTTCAAAACACCTTTGCAACAGTGCCTTTGTGTAGAGCTTTTTGAAGTTAGCAATGATCTGCTGGTCCATGGGCTGGATTAGTGAGGTAGTTCTGGGTGGCAAAAACTTTACCTTAGCCAGCTAAACTTGTCTGCCAACTCATATTCCATGTCTGGGGGGTGGGCAGGGGCATTATCCATGACGAGGAGTGCCTTGAGTGGCAAATCTTTCTACTGAAGGTATTTCTTTATAGTGGGGGCACACACTTCAGAAACCCACTCTTGAAAAATTTGCCTTGTTACCCAAGCTTTGGCATTCGATTTCCACATGACATTTAATTTGCTCTTAAGCACTTTTATGTTTCATAAAAACTCTGGGGGTTTCTGAGTGGTAAACTAACAGAGGCTTTATTTTCAAATCTCCACTAGCGTTCACACATAATAACAAAGTTAGCCTATCTTCCATTGGTTTATGGCCAGGTAATTTCTTCTTCTTTAGTAATGTAGGTCCTCTTTGGCATTTTCTTCCAAAAGAGGCCTGTCTCATCGCAGTTGAAAATCTGAGTCGACACATAACCATCTTCGTCCACGAACTGTTGAAATTCTTCAACATATTTTTCTGCAGCTTTCTTATCAGCACTCCCTGCCTCCCTATGCCTTACAACACTGTGGATGCCACCCCTTTTCTTAAACCTGTCAAACCATCCCCTACTGGCCATAAAGCCATAAATTCATGCTTGGTACTACTAGATCCAGCTCTGTTTTTCATAAGGTCAGCATGCAAACTTTTAGCCTTTGTGCAAATCATAGCCTCTGATACAATATCCCCAGCAATCTGTTTTTCATTTATCCAAACTGATAATAATTTCTCAATTTCATCTAATTTATTATGGGAGGCCTCTGTTTTGTCAAACTCATAACTCCTGAGCAACACTAGCAATTTTATAGCCTCTTTGTTCTTCAAAATGTGTTTATGGTGGACCTAGGTAACTTAAATTGTGATGCTAAATCAGTCACACGAATGCCTCTTTCATACTTCTCAATAATCTCCTTCTTAAGTTCTATTGTAGTTCTTACTGTCTTTCTCCTCTGCTTGTCAGCAACGGCTGTCTTGGGACCCATGATTAGATGAAAATGTGGTGCAGAAAGCCAAATAAACTTATGAAATGCCTGTACAAGCGCGTAGTTCTCCAAACAGCAGCAGCATCATGTGTGGGCTTTATACACTTTTAAATACGCGTGGGAAAAACACCACTAACAACGCCAACTAGTAGTGGCTGACCGAAACACTTTTGTTTACAAACACCATATGCTTCATCGGGTCGGATTCCGGTTTGTTGTTCGAGCTCCGTCGCAAAATTTACTCGACATTTCACGTCGAAATCCGATTATGTCGAGTTCTGGTACAGTCGAGGACCGGGGTTCTACTGTATAAATATAAAGATGTGTGTATATATATGAGGCATCCACTGGAATAACCAGGTTTGGCCACATTTTAAATAAGCGAGAAAATCGTGTTCAAAGTTTTAAAACTTAGAAATGCCATAGCAACATTAATTATGTTTCTCAGAAAAAATGTTTATATGATAATTGTTGCAAATTTACTGTACTTGAACACTAGGGTAGTTAAAAAAATTACACTTTACAACTTTTGCTACTAGTAGCTAGAAAGTAGCAATAACTGAATGTGCTAGGGCATTTTTAAGCATTTGAAACATTTTGAACATGGTTTTTCACCAGTTATATACTCGACAGGTAACTTTCCGATTGACAATTTGTTGGTTGGTAATAGTAAATTGGTTTAAGTAGCCCAGATACAATTTTTGGAATGTTCATTAGCTACTACAAGTGTCTTAAGTGACACCAACAAGTAGCAAATTCAGATATTAATTTGCTGTTGTGAATTTGTGCATAAAAGGAGCCCCAAACTCAAAAAATGTAATGATATAACGTTTTAGATGCATTTCCCTTCCCAGAGAGTTAATGTGGTAAGAATTTCCTACTACTTGCTACTAGTAGCAAGTAGTAAGAAATCGGCAAGAAGATTGTTATTCCAAAAAAAAAATTCAATTAAAACAATTTGTACAGGTACAAAAAAACAACATAGTATACTAATACATGCTCAGTTTGGGTGTTTGTGTATGACTGCTACTTGCTTCTTGTTCCTACTAGTAGGCATTAATAGCAAAAAACGAGTCCAAGTCGTCAAAACAACAAAACAAAGTCATAATGAATGAGTATCAGGTAAGTGCAACAATTTTCCTTAATACTAACAGTAAGTGTTTGTTAGTATTGTTTTTTGTTACTAGTAGCTCCTACTAGTAGGAGATAATTCAACACTACTAGTCACACATAAGTTAAAATTTGTCTTTTGGTACAAAGTATGCAGCAGCAGTCCAGTCTTGCAACAATAAGTAATAAAAGTATACATGCAAAAAATAATATCAATATTACAAAAAATTATTTATAAATGGCTTAAAGACGCGTTTACAGTGTGCAAACAAGTTTTAACGCCATTCCACACCAAAGTTTATGTTGTGAAACCGACTTTGGGATGAAAAAACAAAAATTGAGGGGGTGTGCCCAAACCTGGTTATTCCAGTGCATGCCTCATATATATACCGTATATATATGTATATATATACATACATACATACATATACATACATATATATATATATATATATATATATATATATATATATATATATATATATATATATATATATAGATAGATACATATATAGATACATATATATATATATATATATATATATATATATATATATATATATATATATATATATATATATATATATATATATATATATATATATATATGCAAAATCCAGATGATAAGTAAAAACGGGTATAAAGAATTAAATGCTTCTCTCACTTTTACTCGTAGTAATTCCTTTGTGTTTTCTCTTATTGATTTCAGGAACTCACATTTAGTTGTACAGTTAATAATGAATCCTATGGTATGACCAAAACTGTCGTATCTTGTGCAAAAAGTGGGAAAATTGAGGAAATATATAAACATATTGTTGGTTTTCTGAGCTACATACGAAAATTATACAGTGAGCGATATAGTCGCTTGCTCTCCCTTTAATTTTTAATCAGAGGCTGCCAAACAAACGCCTTTAGACCCAAGAATCTACCTTATGAATCGCGTGACCCGAAATACCGTCGATTTTTCAAGAAGCCGACGAAGTTGCATTGTGTAAGCAATCCATGTAATGGTAGGTCTGAAGATTGATGAGTATCTGCTGTCTGCTAATATTCTTCCACTGTATTTCATCTTTTCCCTTTGTATTCATCACTTCGCCACCATCTACGAGAACCTGGTATAATCATATTTCTTTTATGAAGTCTAGTGTAAGAATAATTAATATTGCCTAGTGAATTTGCGTAAGCTATTCCCGTGCAGTAAGTAGGAATTAGGGAAAGTTAAATAAATAAATTTCAGGCAGCTTTGTGTCTCGATCCTATTGTTCGGAAGAGAAATAGCCTTTACCAGTACCAAAACTGGTACGAACCGATTATCTATTAGTACAGTCACTCGTTGCATTACATTTTCTTATGGGAGCAGGGGAATTGACTGTCAGACGCTGACCAATTGTTCATGTAATTTCCTCGCTACCAACGCACATTCTTCCTTTGTCAGGACTAATTGGGAAGTAAAGGGGTTTGATGTAATCCGTTATCTCATACATCGTTTCCTGGCTGGCGACCGAATTCAATTAATTGTCTGTCTTTGAGGATAACTTTAGCTTTAATTGACAGGTTACGTGTGTCACTGGCGAGGCAGGGCCCCATGAATTGGCATATAATTAATTAATCAACTCATCAGCTTTCCCCACATATACAGTACGTGTGTGTGTGTGTGTGTGTGTGTGTGTATATATATATATATATATATATATATATATATATATAATATATATATATATATATATATATATATATATATATATATATATATATATATATATATATATATATATATATATATATATATATATATATATATATATATATATATATATATATATATATATATATATATATATAAACTGTATAAAAGGAGGAATAGGATAGCCAGAAGGCATGGTAAAATTGCAGACATGTTATTTCTTAGCATATAACAGAGGCACAGCCAAGCTTTCAGGAATACATGACTTTTCCCATCATCAGGGTCACTTATCTATATAATGACATAAAAAATAAAGAGAAACATTACGAAAACTATACTGATTGACTAAATCTAAAAGTATTAAAAGTTATAATTGACAAAACTTTAAAATACATAATGATAAAAAGTAAAAAATAAAAACATAAAAACTGCAAATCAACTACAAAAGAGCCATGACTAAGTAATAAGAAATCACGTACTAAACAGAAATTGTCAAATAAAATCACTGAGCAGATAGATACTGAGAGAGAGAAAGAGAAAAAATTAACATTCAAAATAATAAAAATT
The DNA here is from genome assembly GCF_040412425.1 of Macrobrachium rosenbergii. Lineage (NCBI taxonomy): Eukaryota > Metazoa > Arthropoda > Malacostraca > Decapoda > Palaemonidae > Macrobrachium > Macrobrachium rosenbergii. The sequence continues at coordinate 61,741,147 of NC_089763.1, read as the reverse complement.
AAAATATAGTACAAAATACCAGAGAACTTACTGTTCATGTTGTAGTTAAATGACAACTGGGCGAGTTAGAAGACTGAGTGAAAGAGGGTGCAATGGTGTGGATACAAAACAAAAAGAAAAAAGCAAACTATGCAATGAACAATGGAACAGAGGTAGTTTGGCTACTGAGTGTTGGTGATTGTTGTTTAATATGGAGGGACTCTAAAAAGGGAAGCGGATGGCTGTTTTTTGTTTGTCCAAGTACTTGAAAATCACTGTATTGTATGTGATGGTGGCAAGATATGGCATGAAGTCTAATGGCACTATTCTCTTTTTTGTTTAAAGTTAAGCCTGTACGGTGGCTGACACCCCTATGAGAGTCTATGCGTACCTTAAGGAGGAGCTTGGTACATCCCACATGTCCCAAATTACATTTAGGAAAATTAAATTTGTAAACAATGCAGGTACACATCAACTCCGGAAGGGTGTCTTTCACACGAAACAGTCTTCCGATTGTAAGAGGGTTACTAAAAGTAAATCTGAAGTCAACATACAGATACAGATGGCTCAAGAGTGACAATAATTTTCGTTTGATTAGGAAAGAATTATTAGTGAAGGGTAGAGAAACATACATTATCTTTTTGGGAATGGTGCAGACTATAGATTTTGCCTTAAAAATATTGTATAAATATTCTTTAACGATTTTATTGAACATGTTCAAGGGATAGCAATTATTCTTAAAATACGTATCTCTAAAAACCTAACTTCCACGTGAAAGTTATTCCAGTTGGAGCAAAGAGAAAAGGCTTGATGAATCAGAGTTCTACAAAAATTAGCCTTGAAAACAAGGGGACAATAACTAAAAAAAGTTTAACCCACGGCAGGTATACGTTTTCTTTCTAAAAATGCCAGCCACAAACTTTCCCTCAGAACAAGAGACCAATTTTAAGAATAATTGCTATCCCTTCAACATGTTCAATAAAATCGTAAAAGAATTTTTAGACAATATTTTTAAGCCAAAATCTGTAGTCTGCACCATTCCCAAAAGATGATGTATGTTTCTATAACCTTCACTAATATATAATCTATATATATATCTATATCTATATATATATATAACTAAATACATATATATATATATATATATATATATATATATATATATATATATATATATATATATATATATATATATATATATATATTTTCCTTCTCAGTCCTCGTGAAACTTCCCCGATCCTAATGCAGCCATAGGACACCATTACAGGACGGGTCAACGGTCATCTTCTCTCAGACTGAGGAAACCTTCCTCCCCAGAAACCCCACAAAGTTCAAGGATAATGATTTAGCTAAACACTGAGCCTGGCACCGATTGGCTGATAGGCCTAAGGAGAAGTGCCAGAGCCAATCGTGTCCAGTAGAGAAGAAATCGGGGTTTGTGAGGTAAGACAAGGTGGGGAGGAAGATGCCCAAAGAAGGCCCCTTTGGGCAGAGCGCTTTTTTCAGTTTTAGGGGAAAGACGATTTTCCTTGCATCCGTATAATTTCCCCTCAGCCTCTCTTTCTGGTTTTACGGTAAATTTTAGTTTGCTTAGATACTTGGGCCCTTGTGTAAGTTTTAGATAATATAGATCATTGTTAAATTTACACCCCTGTGTCTTATTTAAATATGTCCCACAGTCAGTACTGCAGCCGACCCGGCAAGTCAAACCCCTCGAGAGGTCGGGGTCGTTTCCTGTGTCAGGTGCGGGTCCTTAAACGGCGCTAATTAATAGTAAATATAGCGAACTGTGGGTCATTTCCTCTCCCGTCTGCAATAACTGTAGAGTGATATTAAATTGGGAACAATGGTGTATAATACAAGAAGCACGGGATTGCACAGGGCTTAACGGCGCACGAACAAGAGGAGAGAGATGGTGGGGCGGTAGAAGTTAGTCCGAGAAGGGTTGGGGAAAATAGCGCGGAATGCAGCAAGTGACCTTGCCCTTTTGAGGGCATTCCTGAGTGGAATCGCAAGGGGGTGGGAACCCATGAACGCGAGTGAAACGGACAGTAGTACGCCGCCAGGAATTCCGGAACAGCGAAAGTAGTGCAAATAATGGTTCTTGCCGGGCGGGAACTGTAAATTGCGGAATGGAATGATCGCTCCGCCCTCCGGGATTGCAATGCAACCTCCGATACGCCATCGGGTGCTCGCAGTTTGGTGATGAAACTTCCCATCCCGGCATCGCACATTCTCGACTTCGATAACTCACGCCAAAAGAGGGCTTCATTTCGATCGGCCTTCGTTAACAGTGTCGTAGAGGCCACTAGCGATTGACCGATGCCCAGAAAATTGCACAAACCATCGCTAAGATGACCGGGTCCGCAGCCAGGATGATGAGGTCATGGAAAAACAGACCTAAAGATTGGCCATCGCTCAGACAAGGCCTTATAACACGCTTTCACCCTTCAAGAAGAGACCAGCAGCGCTATGGCCCGCTTATTCTCCAGCATTACAAGCGGGGGAGGGCATCGCCGAGTACATCGCCAGACTGTCGGCCGACTATGAAAGTTTGGCCTCGGACGAGAGCAGACAGAGGAGGGCAGCGAAATTTCTGCAGACAGATGTTGTTGATGACTCCCCCTCAGTATCTGCGGTGCTGGTCAGCTCTGGGAATCTCTTGATAAAATGCCATGGTTGGTGCAGCCCAGTTGGCGTTAGAGACGGAGAGACGGCTGCAAGCAGAGAGGAGGGCTATCCTACCCCACCCATCGTCGCTTCCGCTTAACCGGTCCGCCTTTCAAAAGGCGCGTTCCAGCCCTCCCAACCAACCCGGAAGGAGTTGGCCCCAGTGCCAAGCGACCAAGGGGGGCCAGGGAAGGGGGAGCGGGTGCGCAGAGAAACTCTGCTGGCAGTGCGGGAAAAAGGCCACATGCGCCCAATGCCCTTTTGTATGGTCAAAGGCATTGTTTCCGTTTGGTGCCACTGACCATCTAGTCTGAAAGGAGTGTCCAATAAACGGCGTCAAAAACGGCGCCCTCTCCCCGAGAGGAAGGGGGACGCATCTCTCTCTTGGGAAGGGAGGAGGAAGTTGATTCGCTGGCCTCCCCCTCCGGCACCCCAGGGCCAGTTGTGATCCTGCAGGGACCGCAAAACAAGGAGAAGGCCTAGTGGGAGTAGATGCCACCCCGGTCAGTGTGTGCAGGGAGTCTCCCCAGCCAGTGAGAGCTCCTCTGCCCAGGGGTGTGTACCTGTGGAGGGAACAGAGCAAACGCCCTCCACCCCGTCTCCTCTCTCGAGATTGAGATTCAGTTCCTGTTCTTGAAGTGGGGATTGAAACGGGGACATACCATGCATTGTTGACAGCGGAGCTTATGGTCCCTGATCGAGGAACGCTTAGTGACGGGCGCTATTATGCATGCCGAAGGGATGTCTGTTGTTGAACACGCAGTGGCCATCAGATAAGGATCCGACGCATTGTCAACCAGCAGATTTCCCTAGGTGGCCGAGTCTTGACTCACAAATTCCATGTTGTACCGACGACTCACATGGAAGGAATTCCGTTATTCTGGGAATTGGCTTCAGGCGAGCACAAGGTGGCTTCTATGGGATCGACGGAGGGGGAGTGGAAGTGTCGATGCCAGTGGGAACCGGGCAGTACCAAAAATTTCCGCCTTGGGTGAGAGGAGACGGTGTGTCAAGGTGGCCTGGGCATTTAAAGGGGACACAGGAGTGGTACCTGCCAGCCCGGAGGTGGGGGAGGTTATTCCTCCCTCCCATCTCTATTCCCTTCCTGTCGTCCCAGCACGAAAAGTTAGAAGAAGGTACACTCGTGATATTAATCCCCATAAAGTGGGCAGACTTCTCAGTTGCCAGGAGTCGCCTCACATCGCCGACGGAAGGCGAATGTACCTTTTATCAATGTAAATAGTAGTAGGTTAGAATTAAGTAGTGAGTCCCTTTGTGATTTAGAGGTATGCACCCTTGTAACAGCCGATAACGCAGTGTCGGCCCTGACTGACACAGAGTCAAGGTCGCGAAACTGTTTACGGCTTAGAAGGCTACTGCAAACAGCTGCCAAAGCAACACCTTTAAATTACTGCAGACGTAGGAGACATAATTGGGGAATACCAAGATGTGATTGCCACTGAGACAGCCCCCGGGAGAATTGATAAGTTACCCTTTAGAATAGAGACGGAGATCATCCCCATTCGCACAAAGCCTTATAGAACTCCTGCATGTCATGAACAAGTAATCGATGAAACAATCAATCAATTGCAAAATCAGGGTATTATTCAAGAAAGCGAATCTCCTTGGGCTTCCCTAATCGTTTTAGTTAAGAAGAAAGATGGCTCTCTCAGGTTGTGTGTTGATTATAGGCGACTGAATGCCATTACGAAAGATAATGCTTATCCATTGCCCTCGATCGAGGAACTTTTGCTTAAAGTAAGGGAGAGTAAATTTTTCACCACGCTGATCTCAAGTCGGGCTACCATCAGATTCCCTTAGATGACGAGTAAAGAGAAAACGCCTTTATAGCTTAATAATCGCTATTTGAATATAATTTCCTTCCCTTTGATTAAAGAATGCAAACTGCCCATTTTTCTTCGATCTAATGATGTCAGTTTTAGCTTCCATATTAGGCCGTGGGGTTTTTGTATACCTGGACGATATCATTGTAATCGGGCCACAGTAGAGGAGCACATGGCTAACTTGTTAGAGGTTTTAGTATTCATCCATATAGGCCGTGGCATGAAAATTAACCTAGATAAATGCCAATTTTTTCAGGCCGGCGGGAATTTCTTGGGCACATCATAACTTCAGAAGGCCTTAAGCCTTGTGCCGATAAGGTTTTAGCAATTAAAGAATTTCCACAGCCTAAACATGCGAAGGATGTAGCCAGCTTCCTCTGGACTCATGGGATATTACATCGAAATTCATTAAGAACTTTGGGCCAGATAGCTTAGACCAAGTAGATGCATTAAGGAAGCGACCTGATTTGTGGGGTGAGAAGGAACAAGATGCTTTTCAGAAATTAAAAGATGCCCTTGTGAGCGCATGTTTGAACTCTTGGCTTATCCGAGGTCTGGAAAAGTCCATTTATTGTGACTACAGATGCGAGTGATATCGCGATCGGAGGAGTAATATCTCAAATAGACGATGAAGGTAATGAGAGACCAGTTTGTTTTGCATCACGTTTTGCATTAAAAGGGCAGAGAGAAAAAATAGTACTTTCGGATCGAGAGGCTTTGGCAGTCCTGTGGTTGCTGGAGAGACACCGCTATTTCTTACTGGGACATAAAGCAAAGATTTTCACAGATCACAGACCGCTAACGCACCTATTTAAGAAGAGTGAAATTTAATCGCCAAGCTCGTTGGATCGAGCCGAATTTTAGAGTTTGATATCCCAAAATAGAGCATATTCCAGGCAAAAGTAATAGGGGTGGCGGATGCTCTTCCAGGAACGTCATAGAGTAATAACACGCCGCTGCAAAGCGCAAGGAAGAACGACAAAAGAAACTCGTAACGCAGGTGGCACCGGCGATTCTTCCGGGCACTGGTGCCAGCAGCGCACGACAAATGCTAACAGTGACAGTCAATCGGATGGGAGCGCCGGAGCATTAAGAACGGAAATCTCGTGGGCACTCACAGATGAGTGGGAGTGGCCGGGTGACAGCAGGATGAATGCAGGTGGGACTCCGACTGGGGAGTTCAGAGTAAATGCCCAGAGAATGAAAGTGTGGTTGATTTTTGTGGCTGGAGTGTGCCCAGAGCTTGTTGAGAGTCAGGGTTCTGAAGCCTGGATTAATCAAATCAAGGCCTGTGTGAGAGGTGAGAGCAGCACAACACCCGAGTTCTGTGCATTTGCTGAAGGATGTGTTCTTCATTGAAGGGGACGTCTTGTTTTGCAGATATGAGAAAAGGCCCGGTGATATCCGAGGCCAGAATCGTATTTCCTGAGCTTTAATAGAGAGAGCCATGCACATGATCCATGTAAGCCCTTATGCTGGGCATGTAGGTAGAGAGATCCTTAGAAGAGCCCGTGAGCACTTCTTTTGGGTTAGCATGCAAAGGACGTAACTAGATTTGTAAGAAGTTGTCATGTGTGTAATACAATGAAAGTCACAGACATGTGGTCCCGAAGGTCCGATTGTGGCCTGTGGTACCTGTGAAGTGGGATAGAGTGCATATGGATGTGGTTGGACCTTGCCTTCTGTGCAAGGGCAACCCAAATACATTTGTGTGTTCGTGGATGCTCACACGCTTACACACGTGTGCGATGGAAAATAAAACGGCAGGTGAAGTGGCCAAGGCGCGTGTTCCTCGCTGCGGTGTCGGTTCGGGTGTCCCAGGATGTTGGTCAGTGATAATGGACGCGACCATCAATGAAGTGATCCGTGAGTTTACGACTTTAATGCAGATAAGGCATGTCACCATTGCGGCTTATCGGCCATCAGCCAATGGGCTAGTTGAGTCCCATAATCGTGAAATGATCAATATCTTAAGATACCCAATTGAGATCACCCGATTGCGGCCGGGTCCCTGTTGCCGACGGCTGAGCTGGTTAACACCGCTATAACAGCTCGATTAGGACACCCCTCACTTCCTGATGTTCGGCAGGATATTCGACACGATTCGATGGTCTTGGACCCCAACAGATCCCACTCTATACAGTAGAACAGTACGCGGTTTGGTTTTGTAACATGACCCGAAGAGTGTTCCAAACCACCCAGCGACTGCTGTTGAGGGCCAATGAAAAGTATCGGGTGCGGATGCGATAAACGCTCGCACACATGATTCCCCCAATCCAAGTAGGGGGATAGAATCTACCTGAGGAGACAGCAACTGCCGGCACAAGCCAACCGGCCTATATGGGACCATACCGTGAAAGAGATCAAACACACCACTGCGGCCATTCAGCACATCCGCACCGGGGCCGTGAGCGAAAGCAACACCTGTCACACCTGGCGTATGGGTGCTTGAGGACAGCCTAGTGTTCCACACCAACCAACCGGTACCTCCCTACCCTGGACTGGCTGGGTATTTGGGAGAAGAGCCAGTGGAACCCGCAAGCGCCCAGGTGGGGCCACGCTGACCGAGCAGGCGCGTGCTCACGAGTCCGTGGCAAAGGTGAATGTTATTGCAAAGTGAATGAGAAGGGTCAGTGATCAAAATTTGTAATTGTCGCCCCATGTCCTTACCTTGGAATCAGAGATATAATGGCGGTTTAATGTTATGATGCTCTTGTTTTATGTTTTGATTTTCCAATTATTTTGAGTGTCAACATCATTTTCTGTGTCACATTTCAGTGTCTAATTTTTTTTTATCATGGTTGTATTAATTTCTGTTGTTGCAACGTTCCTTGTTATGCTTTTTATTTTTTTGTTTTTGTTGTTCCTTATTTTATGTTTAATAATATACCAACCTAAGTGTTGCACTTTCTGTAAGATTTCTTTTTGTTATTATCATCGTAGTTGTCTTAAAGGTAAACTGTTGCCATGAAATTATGTTTTTCTTTTGCTTTGGTAAAAATTTAATTGCTTTTTATTATGTTGTTGTGTCTAAATTGCCAGATTATTGTTTTGTGGTGTTCACTTCTTCAGGAAAACTTTGTACATTCGGATGGATGCGATGTGATTAAAAATGTGATGACCACCATTTTTTTATGCTGAGATAGTGCAGGACTTGATCTTTTAAAACTTTTATTATTTTTGGGTATTGATCTGTTTCCAGAAAAAGGGTAAGGTTTGTTGGGGGATTTCATAGAAAAGAAAATAAAATGATAAACAAATACATAAATAAATGAATGAGTAAGTAAAAGATAAAAATAATATACAATTTTTTTGTGTTATTGAAAGACGGTTCCATTCACTTGTAATTTTGGTTTGTACACGCGTCAGCTGGCCCCTTTTAGAGATAGTTAGGTAATTTTAATAGTTAAGTCAGAAATCGTGAGGGACGAGGGCTCGTATGGATCCGGGTGTGGAGGGTAGACGATCTTTGCGGGGACGCAGCGGACTTGGGAGGGGAGTGCTAAGCCCTTCTCAGTCCTCGTGAAACTTCCCCGGGATCCTAATGTAGTCATAGGACGCCATTACAGGACGGGTCAACGGTCATCTTCTCTCAGACTGAGGAAACCTTCCTCCCCAGAAACCCCCCACAAAGTTCAAGTGGGATTTAGCGTCACCTTACTCTGGCACCGATTGGCTGATAGGCCTAAGGAGAAGTGCCAGAGCCAATCAAATCCAGTAGAGAAGAAATCGGGGTTGTGAGGTATGACAAGGTGGAGGAAGATGCCCAAAGAAGGCGTCCTTTGGGCAGAGCGTTTTTGTCGCTTTAGGGGAAAGACGCATTTCCTCACCGCTGCATCCGCTGGTTCCCCTCAGCCTCTCTTTTCGGGGTTTTACGGTAAATTTTAGTTTGCTTAGATACTTGGGCCCTTGTGTAAGTTTTTAGATAATATAGATCATTGTTAAATTTACACCCCTGTGTCTTATTTAAGCATGTCCCACAGTACTGCAGCCGACCTGTGTAAGTCAACCCACGAGAGGTCGGGTCATATATATATATATATATATATATATATATATATATATATATATATATATATATATATATATATATATATATATATATATATATATATATATATATATATATATATATATATATATATATATATATATATATATATATATATATATATATATATATATATATATATATATATATATATATATATATATATATATATATTATATATATTATGTCCATATATATCTATATATATATTTATATTTATATACTGTATCTCTCTCTCTCTCTCTCTCTATATATATATATATATATATATATATATATATATATATATATATATATATATATATATATATATATATATATATATATATATATATATATATATATATATATATATATATATATATATATATATATATATATATATATATATATATATATATATATATATATATATATATAATATATGGCATATATATATATATATATATATATATATATATATATAAATATATATATGTATATATACATATATATATATGTGTGTACTTATAATATATATATATATATATATATAATATATAAATATATATGTGCATATAAATTCTGACTCACATCAGAGATCGAACCAAGGGCACTGCCCACTAGGCCACACAAGTCTAAAAGTTGGTATGCAAGCAGTTAGCTTGCCCCAGTAATTCCATGGGTGCAATTGCTCTCAGGTTCCAAATTCTTTTAGACTTGTGTGGCCTAGTGTGCAGCGCCCTTGCCTTTCAACTGAAAGACCTGGGTTCGATCTTGATGTGAGTCAGAAATTTATTTCTGTTCCACACATGATTGTATGTTGATTATTTCTATCTTATTCACTCAGAAGGGATAATTCAAATGAAATACTGTCAATTGGGTCACTGCTGAGGCGGGAAGTTGGGGAAAACTGGCTGGTATGCAAGCAGTTAACTTGCCCAGATAATTCCTTGGGTGCAGTTGCTCTCAGGTTCCAACTTCTTTTAGACTTGTGTGGCCTAGTGGGCAGCACCCTTGCCTTTCAATTGAAAGACCTGGGTTCCATCCTGATGTGAGTCAGAAATTTACTTCTGTTCCACACATGATTGTGTGTTGATTATTTCTATATACAGACAGTCCCCGGTTTACGACGGTCTCGGCTTACGATGTTCTGAGTTTACGACGCTTTTCAAATATATTCATAAAAAAATTATTTCCTGGGTTACAACGAATGTTCCAGGTTTACGACGCTGACAATGCCCATCTGACGGAAGAAATATGGCTCCAGGATGGCAGAATGGTCAATTTTGGAGGGTTTTCTGTTGAAAAACTCAATGTAAATGCAGGATAAATTGTTTTCAAGGCACCCAAAGGAATAAAAGTAAGGTTTTTTACGATTTTCAACGGTATTTCAGACGACGCCAGTCCGACGACGATTGGAAGAAATATGCATCCAAAACAGCAGAATGGTCAATATTTGGAGGGTTTTTATTATGAGAAACTTAATTTAAATGCAGGATTCATTGTTTTCAAGACACCCAAAGGATTAAAAGTAAGGTTTTCTTACGATTTTCGACGGTATTTCGGACGATGCCAGTCCGACGACGATCGGAAGAAATATGCATCCAAAACAGCAGAATGGTCAATATTCTGAGGGTTTTTATTATGAGAAACTCAATATAAATGCAGGATTCGTTGTTTTCAAGACACCCAAAGAATTAAAGGTAAGGTTTTCTTACGATTTTCGACGGTATTTCGGATTTACGCCAGTCCGATTTAACGATCGGAAGAAATATGCATCCAAAACAGCAGAAGGGTTTTACTGTGCAAAACTCAATATAAATGCAGGATTCGTTGTTTTCATGACACCCTAAGGAATAAAATTAAAGTTTTCTTATGATTCTCGACGGTAATATTTGGGATGACTCTGTGTCCAATGCATACGACGGAAGAAAATTTACATTCGCAGATTTTTTCATAGAGCAATATTCACTAAATTACTGATTTTTATTTTATTTTCATGACTAAATACATTTTTTATGATGAAAAAATTATTTACTAATTTTAAAATATTAAGTAACCACAGCAAAGTATCGATAAAAGTTAAATTAACCCTTTCCTATCTGTTTAGTTATCACATCACTGAGGGTACATGAGCCCCAATGTGTCTGGGAGCGCTCGATAGTGCGAAAAATAATTATTTCTGAAAATTCAGCAAAAATAGAAATTTTATGCCAACAACGCTCATTTTGCTGTCCTTTTTTCTAAATGTTTATATTTTATGGTGGAATAGTCAGAATAAGAGTCCCAGCCCTCTAAATACGAAAAAATGGGAGTTATTTAACAAAAAAAAATTCTTTACTTATTTTTATATTTTCGTTCGTAACCCAAAAACTATGAAAGTCAGACGAATGAATTATTTTTTATGAGAAAGCCAAGAAAATTCCCTAAATATTGACATATAAAACAATGGAAAATGAATAAGTCCAGTTGGTGAAAAAATTGATAGAAAAGAGGGTGAGAAACAGAGCGCTCTGCTCGGCCTATGGTGAGAATTATTGCTAGAAAAATTTTAATTACGGTCGAGTTTCATCTATGTTGCCGATGCACGATAATTTACAGTATATAGTCATTGGCAGCTTGAACATTGTTTTCTCAGTTTCAGCTACAACTTGCAGCTTAATTTTAGCAGTATATTTCCTTGACAATCTTTCATCCATATCAAATAAGGGTATAACGTAAAAATATATCAGTCCTATTCTAATTAATCTCATTTGTACCATAAGCTACGGTAATTGTGTAAACTCCCCGTATTCATGTTCTCACGATTCGTGGACTCACTGTATTCGCGGATTTCTCTGTGGAACGGATCAACCCATTAGTCGCAGGATATTCGCACATTTGCAGTATTTTTCACTGAGAAATATTCACTGATTACTGTATTTTCCTATCATTTTCATGACTAAATGCACTTTTTTTGATAAAACTATTAAAATACACAGGTATAAGCATTTTTAGAGGTTTTTTATTGTTTAAACTATCAAAATAGGCAGTTCTAAGTGTTTTTACAGGGGTTTTAAGTATCTGCGGATTTTAGCTATTCACGGGGGGTGTTGGTACGCATCCCCAGTGAACACGGGGGGTTTACTGTATTACGTACGATCGTTGAAATACAAGCAAAAGTGCTGTTGTTATCTGATTCGGTGATGAACAAAACAACAGTTTCTCAGTCGGTTGTTTACAGCTGTACACATTTACGCAAGAGCATTACATTACTAACACTACTTTTATCATTCTCTTTTACTTTTTTTACTAGAAGATGGGATAAAGAGTTGGAGGAAAAGAAGTTGGTCTATTGTAATTTGGTCTCTCTCGCTGCCTCTACGCTGCTGCCTGCGCTCGCACAAAATTTAAGAATATTTTACAAATATTGTCATATCAGTATTAACTGCTTACCCATTGCAAAATCAAATTATCATAAGGTGAAATATCATAACTCAAGCACTACCCCGAGTATTTTATTAGTTTTATCACAAAAAGTGCATTTAGTCATGAAAATGAGATGAAAATACAGTAGGCAGTCCCCAGTTTACGACGTTCCGACGCTTTTCATATACTTCAGAAATTATTTCCTGGTTTACGACGCAGGTTCCGGGGTTACAACGCGTCGTATGCTGATCCAACGGAAGAAATATGGCTCCAAAATGGCAAAATAATAAAAATTTGAGGTTTTTTTTATGAAAAACTCAATAAAAATGCAGTTTACATCATTTTCAATACACCCAAAGCATTAAAAGTAAGGTTTTCTTAGGATTTTTGACGATTTTTGATGATTTTTCGGTTTATGAAGCAGCGGAAAACAGAACCCCCATCGTAAAGCAGGGACTGCCTGTAATTACTGAATATTTCTCTGTGAAAAATACTGTGAATGGGCTAATTTTCAACGAATAATGCGTATACTGTATATGTTCCATAGAGAAATCCGCGAATAGGTGAGTCCGTGAATCGTGACAGTGAATACGGGTGTTTACTGTATTATCTTTTATTCAAAATTTTGACATTTCTCCATTATTTTTAAGTACATCTCTAATCTTTTTGGCACAGAATGAACCAAATCTTTAAAATGCTGGGCATCCATTTCTTCAAACCAAAATTTCCTGATCACATCCTTCAACATGGGCAAGGATGTTTTCTCTTCTCCCATGGCTTTCAGTCATCGTTTCACGTAGGCCCAGCAGTTTTTCTATTGGATTTAGTCTGGTGAATTACCAGGCCATTTAACTTCTGAACATTGAATATTGTGTTTCTCAAACACCTTTTTAGCATCATGTGATCAGTGACAAGGGGCTCCATCTTAGGTAAGACTTGCATCCCTAACAGATATTTATAAGGGACAAGTTTGTTCTCTAAAACATAAACATACTGCTCTCCATTCACTGTTATATTCGACAGAAGAAAATATAAACCACCACTGCCTCCGTGCCCACTGAAACACCTCCACACCATCACGTGACCGGTTTTGACTGTGTATCTTGAAGCATAGCGATTCAATCCACAGGGCCTCCTTGCCAGCACCATGAACGATGTAGAAACAGGATTCATCACAACCCTTCCTCAGTCTTTTTCAGTCCAATGCAAATATTCTCTGCAAAACTTCCTTCGCTTTATCTTCACAGCCTTAGATAGGAGAGGCTTCTTTGCTGCAACACGAATGAATATTCAACTAAAATTCACAAGTGTATAGCTTTGTTAAATGATACAGTATTCCTTCTCAAAGAAATTCCTCGCCTGATTCAGCCTGTAGTCTCCTTAAAAGTACAACAGCTCCTCTTCCCACATTCACGAGCTGTGATGGTGAAGATTTGAGTAAATTCTTTCTTCAGTTTGAGGACACCATTAACAAGTTCTCGTACCCAGATTACGATAAATTTCTATTGTTAAAGCAGCAGTTAGTGTGAGAGCTTCAATTTTACTTTATTCCCTTGAAACTGGTAGGCAAGGATACTCGCAAGCTAAAGAATTACTGACGAGTGCTGTGGCTTCCTAAGAAAACCAGAAGTTCAACATTATTAAGCAGCTATCAGAGATGAAGTTAACGTATGACGATGATCCCTTTGAATACATCTCAAAGATTAAGTAAGTCACTGAAGGTGTTAAGAAACTGAAAACTGATGTTGATTTTTTCCTTCCATATTTTTTCTGGTCAGGCATGAAAATAACTAATCATTTGAAAACAACTTTACAGGGAATTAACGATAACTTTTTTGAGGCAAGCAAGCAGTATTCAAGTTCACAGAAACATTTTAAAGAACACAAGAACAAATCTGATTCATCTGTATCAAATTTGGCTAATTCTCGAGAATGTACAACAAGCTTGGCTGTAAAAGTAGATTATCCTAAAGACTTGTTCCCTTTGCATAGTTGGTGTGGACAGGAATACTTCATACCCAATTTACCAATGTCCAGTATTTAAGACCCCACAGGAGAAAATTGATAAATTGGTTAGTTTATCTGGCTGCACTAAATGTGCAAACTTGAATCACACTTCAGATAATTGTAAATTTACATTCAACTCCCGGTGTAGTAACTGCAAAGGGTGGGCTATGTTTTACTTTTGTGTTGGGGGAGTCCACATAGAAAAGAAAGCACAGCTGATAAATCTAAGGTTGATTCAGGTTTAGATAAATCAAAAGAAAATTCCAAATTTAACATTGGTAGTAGCAATCTGGTAACTCTGACAGAAGCTTTCCAGAGTGATACTGATGGTGAATCTACTGTATATTGCCTACACATTTACATGTGAAATCAGTGGCAAAAGAGTGAGAGGGTTGAAAGATGGTGGTTGCCAGTCTAACTTTATAAGTGAAAGTTTGGCATCACAGCTTGATCTGATGGTAATTAACCCTTAAACGCTGAGCCTCTATTTACAAAAGTGTCTGCCATATGCCGACGGGGTTTGAGAGTTAGTGTTGAAGCGGAAAAAAGTTTTTTTTTTTTTCAAAAAATCACAGCATGCTTAGTTTTTAAGATTAAGAGCTCATTTTTGGCTCCTTTTTTTCTCATTGCCTGAAGTTTAGTATGCAACCATCAGAAATGAAAAAATATTATCATATATAAATATTGGAATATATAAGTGCGAAAAAAATTTCATATATAATTGTATACAAATCGCGCTGTGAGCAAAAAGGTTAAAGCTGATGAGTTAATTTTTTTTTTTGTATTGTGCACTAAATTGCAATGATTTTGGTATATAACAAATTGTAAAACGATCAAAGCAACACAGAGAAAATATCACAAAATGATGCATGAATTCATAATGTGCGGACGTAAAATAAAATTTTCAAAAATTCACCATAAATCAAAATATTGCACTAGAGACTTCCAATTTGTTGCAAAATGAAGGTAAATGATTGAATATTGATAGAATGTAAGAGTTTTAGCTTACAATTGCATTTTTCGACCATTTCGGTCGAGTCAAAGTTGACCGAAGGTTGAAGTTTTGGCCTTTATCGTGATTTATATGAAAATATTTCAAAACTAATAAAAACTACAACCATGAGTTATTTTTTTTGTATTCTACATGAAACTGCACACATTTTCATATATAAAACTTTATGTAACGGCTAACATAAAACGGTGCAAAAATTACGACAAAGTGACCAAAGAAATTTTCAGCAGAGTTAGCGCGCGCGGACGTAAGGAAAAAGTTTTTTTCAATAATTCACCATAAATAGAAATATTTTGGTAGAGACTTCTCGTCTGTTGCAAAATGAAGGTAAATGATTGAATATTACTAGAATGTAAGGGTTTTAGCTTACAATTGCATTTTTCGACCATTTCAGTCGAGTCAAAGTTGACCGAAGGTTGAAATTTTGGCACTTACCGTGATTTATATGAAAATATGTCAAAACTGGTGAAAGCTACAACCATGAGTTATTTTTTGTTGTATTCTACATGAAATTGTGCACATTTTCATATATAAAACGTGAACACACACACAAAGTGTACATACCCATTGGATAAGAAGATTCAAATTAGCAGTATCTTTTTGTTGGAGAGAGAGAGAGAGAGAGAGAGAGAGAGAGAGAGAGAGAGAGAGAGAGAGAGAGAGAGAGAGAGAGAGAGATTTATCTCTAATCTCTCAAGGAATGTTAATCCATTTCTCTTTAAACTGACATCAAAAATTTATAAGCTTGTTTTCTATCTTCCAAAGATGTATTACCTTTGCTACACATTTTTAAAACATGGTGAACACACACAGTGTGCATAAGGACTCAAATTAACAGCATCTTTTCCTGTCATTAGGTAAATCATTTATTTATCATACAAAACAAATAAACATAACAAAAATTCTCTCATCTCAGCGAGAGAGAGAGAGAGAGAGAGAGAGAATTATTATTTTTATTTAATGTTATTATTTAACTTATTAACCTTAGTATTAATATTTGACAGTTAGTACTATAAATCATTATTTTCTAAAAAATGTACCTTCTAAAAGTAGATGTTGCTGCAACATGATCAAATCAATTTCTCTCTCTCTCTCTCTCTCTCTCCCCCCAAAGGGTAGAATGTGAAAAATATAGATAAGTAGATACTTAGTTTAGCCTCTCTCTCTCTCTCTCTCTTGCTGAGATGAGAGAATTTTTATGGTATGTTTATTTGTTTTGTATGATAAATAAATGATTTACCTAATAACAAGTACTAATTTTCAAATAATAATAATAATAATAATAATAATAATAATAATAATAATACAATAATAATAATAATAATAATAATAATAATAATAATAATAATAATAATAATAATACAGTATACTATAATTACAACATTTATGCATTTCTATAGTAAGTTATGAAAAATCTTAAACAAAAAAATTTCAACCCTAAGCTTTTCCCGAGTTTCAGAGGTCAGGGGGGAAGGTGAACCTGTCAAATGTAATTTGGCACACCTGACAGGTTCACCCTCGCCCCCTGAGCTCCGAAACTCAGAAAAAGATTGGAGTTGAAATTTGTTTGTTTAAAATTTTTCATTACTATAGAAATGCATAAATGTTGTAACTGCAGTATATTATTATTATTATTATTAATGTTATTATTACTATTATTATTTGAAAATTAGTACTGTACTTATTATTAGGTAAATAATTTATCAAATGAAACAAACATACCACAAAAATTTTCTCATCTAAGAGAGAGAGAGAGAGAGAGAGAGAGAGAGAGAGAGAGAGAGAGAGAGAGAGAGAGAGAGAGAGAGAGAGAGAGAGAGAGAGAGAGAGAGAGAGAGAGAGAGAGAGAGAGAGAGAGAGAGAGAGAGAGAGAGAGAGAGAGAGAGAGAGAGAGAGAGAGAGAGAGAGAGAGAGAGAGAGAGAGAGAGAGAGATTATTTTTATTATTTACTGTTATTATTTAATCTTATTAAACAACATTAATATTTGAAAATTCATACTGTAAATCATTATCTTATAAAATGTACCCTCTAAAAATGCTTATATTTGAGTTTCAAGTTATGTCGTATCAATACATATATTAGTTAAACTTACAGTATTGTTATTATTATTATTATTATTATTCATCTTAATATCTGAAAATTAGTTAATCATTTTTTTATCATAATGTATTGTCACTAAAATAACATCAAAACACACTAATTAGTGAATATTTCTTGCCTAAAAAGTCTGTGAATTGCCAAATTTTTCGAGAATAATTTATAGATATGTTCCACATAAAATCCTGCGAATTGGTGAGTCCGCAAATCGTGACAACGTAAATGGGGGGGAGGGTTTACTGCTACAAAAACAAACTAACTGGGAAATGGCAGTTTGGAATTTTGAGAGATTTTATTGTAACAAAGCATGTTAGCTTACCTTTGTATACCCATCTATTTATGTACACCAATACAAATAATATCAGTAATAACTTGTTTCGTTTAGCAACTGAAAAATGATTCTCCTAATTACAGTATTCAGGTGGTAGGCATCAATCATCTGATTCTGAGAATGTAAACATTTTCCTACCCTACTTAAATGTATATGGTGGATGACTGTTTTTTTTATACTACAATAATGATAATGCAGTATAAATGGATTCAGTAAGTAAGATATAAGTTTCTTTACCAACACCTTTATCTTAAATACTGCTGTAATAGCCTATTTGACTCATGAGAATGGATACTGTTAAGTGTAACATCCAGCCTAGGACAACAGTTCACACACACACACACATTTTGTATCTCATGTATGACAATACAATATGGTAACAACTGATAGAGTTCCAGTACGAAAATATATTAATGGTGATAAAACCATGGTAGACTATGGGTAAAAACATGAACTGCCTACTTGATGAAGTGTGTGTCATTCACAAAAGAGAAAAAGGGGTTGCATCTTTTTTCAAAGTGTATTTATGAAGTAATGTGCATTTTGTTACAAATATGGGGAAAACGCAGATACGGGAACTGCTGTTTGCATAAAGTTTTCAGTTTAAGGAGTGATGGCTATTGTTTATAAGCATATCTAGTGTTTACAGTTATGCAGTATTGACAAGTTAAGGTGATGAAGGGTACAGTTACCTTTGAACACCAGTAGATCTTTTTACT
>NC_089763.1:61670546-61713046 GCF_040412425.1 Macrobrachium rosenbergii | reverse complement strand
GTGCCAGATAATAATAAAAAAAAAAAAAAAAAAAAACAAGGACCTGTCAACACTGCATTCCATGTACTGGTTATGACTAGACAAATACTGAGTAGCCTACAGTCTTTCTGTTTTCCTTCCAGGCTAGGCTAGGCTAGCTTGCCTCACATAGGCCTATGGTTTTCTGGTATGACTTAAGAACCTAAGGTTACCTTAAGAGAGCTAAGAGAGTGTTTTGAACCTTAGCAGCCGCTAAGATCGTTAGTGAATCTGGGGCCAGAGTTGTAAACAAGGTGAATACCCTTAAGAATCACTATGCACCACTTACGTACCTCCCGCAGGCTACTACACTAATAAACTACTAAAACATGTGTTTGGTGACCATATTTCACATATTAACATATATAAAATAATAAAATAACACATATTCAGTATTTTATTAACGAAACCACACCCTAATATATCAAAAGCTGATACACACTGTAAACAACTGCCGACGGTCGGCCATTCAGACAACTGAAGAAACCAGACCAAAACTCACAATATCAGATAAAACACATTAGTTTTTAACTTCCATTATCTGAAGGTAATGGAGGATGGCTGGGTGAGATTGCTGTGCTGTAAGGTACAATAGTATGGGCAATGAGTCGGTGACTCAGTGTATGGTATGCGTATGCATGACGTGTAAAGGACGCATAAAAACTAAAGAGATGGAATGATAGACAATGGATAGGAGTAACTGGTCTGCTTTGGTTGTGAAGAGGTGTGAACTTGGTTTAAGAGTGTTACTAAATTAAATAAGCATGCATTTAAGAGACATATGATGTTGATTCCAAGCTGAGGGAAAATATTTATTATATTTGAAAGTATTTCATCAATAGAGATGCCTTAGTGGGCCTGTGGGCAGTGGGTGGGCACCTGGGTGGGCACAGGATTCTCATGGCTGGGCACATGCCCACCCATGCCAACCCTTAGCTACACCACTGTTGTCATATCACATTATAATTTATGAACATAGCGATCAGGCAGTTGCCATTGCATTCTGGTAATGTTTACTTCTTAAAACCATCAGCTGATTGTATTTTACTGACATCATTGCCATTAGTTGTTAAATCAAATGCATTTCGGAGATGCTTTTTTCATAAATTATCAGAGCTGGTCTTAAAAATTCAACTTCATTTTTCTATAAATGAGCTTGTTTGTAGTGCTGGAACCTGGCACTGCTGTCTTCCCTACCCACTTGGGGCAGACAAACAGGTTTGCAGGAGGAGGGTGGATGTCTCCCATACCCTCCCGTTTCCCTACCTACCCCGCCCCCACTTGACAGCAAGATACACTCAGATTTTATTACTACAGATGCAGTAAATTAAATGAGGTACAGGTGTGATTTTGCCAGTATCAGACGTTGCTTTTGCCTCTTCCAAAACATTTTGTGGCCTGCACATTATTCATGTCTTAAGCCACAGCTACAACTGTAAATTTAGTGGCATACTTTCATGACACTTTCCTCTCCATTGCATGAAGGATGAATAAAGATTTAATTTGTTTTTATTTAAAGAAGTCACCAATGAAAATTAGCACATTTTTAACAAGATGACAACTGTAACGCAACCCTTAATAAACGTGTGCTCATTACAGTAACTGACATTGGCAAACGGCTGTTTCTCAGTCCCATTGTTTATGTCAGTATTTGCTCTTGTTTATGCCAGTGTCTTGCATGCAGCAGTAAGTGGTTGTTAATTATAAGAAATAATAATGAATTCAGATACGTCACATGCAAGTGACAGGTTGGTAAGCCTGATTTAACATATGAGGATTTGCATTTAACCTAATGAACTTCTGATTCTGGGCCTATTTATTAGTAATAAGCAAACTCTGGTATAATATGCATTATCAGTGGTACCTACTGAAATGGAGACAAGCATAGGAAGCTTGCCTAGTGTAATCTTCTGTTAAATACATATCACATTACTGTATACACAATGTACAGCATATGAAATCATGTTTTTGGAAAAAATTCTAATGATCGCATGGTACACTAGATTGGATGATACACAAGTACTGTATACAGTATAAGCAAATTATGGTCCTTTTGAATGCTATATATTTTCCAGTTTCACAGAATGTTTTCGTTGGAAATAAACTGTGCAAGTGTATTTATGGAGCAAGCTCCAGTTCCAAATTCCAAAAAAATGCAAGAAGTGCAAACAATGTGTGGCACCACCCTTACAGTCGCTCAAGAACTAATAATGGCTGATTCATAAATGTCCCAGATCATGGCAGTTGCCGGACCATGGAGTGCTGGATTCAAGAGGTCCTTTAAAATGCAAATAACTTTATTTTTACCCTTTTGAGCAGCTGAGTATTTGGGGGGGGGGTTAGGCTTGGATGAGCACTTATAGGGTAAGAAAGCCAGGAGATCTGAGGGGGAGGGGGGCAGGCCTTCATATGCTAGGGTACTTTTGCAACTGTTATTGCCTTAAAATCAACGTCATTACTATGCATTTTGTACACTGCTTTTGAGTGTCTACGAGATATACCATGAATACCTGATCCTTTGTTCTCTCATTGGCTCCTTGTGTGTGTATGTGTCTCCTCTCCTGCTAACATCTATCTCCCTGTTTATGATGGATAACTTTGATGGTAACAATGAATTTATCAGTGCTTAAATTTGGAAACAAAATGATATCAGTAATAAATAAACTTTTCATTGGTTGAAATACTAGCAAACTGGATACTTGAACTTATTATGTAATAAAAATGTATCAGTATAAATTGCCCAGCTGTGCTCAGTATCTCAGTCTGTATGTGTACATGTGTATAAATGTCATGCACATACAGTATATGTATCACACTGGGGTAAACTACAGTATGCAGTTACTGTGTCTGCTCATCTTCCTCTTCTTCTCTCTATCTTATTCTTGATTACTAATTACATGGTATAGCATACAAAAACTGTAAAAATCCTTACTTGTCCAAAACACAACATAAAACATCTTAGTCATATAAATACTGGTTGAATCCTTAGATAAACGGGTACAGACACACAGTCGTATACATCACGTTTTATTAAGGGATATTAACTTGTAATCATTATGCAAAATGCCGGAGAAAAATGCTGGAGAAAGAGAAAGGGCTGGTGTACAGAAAGACATTAATACAATTGCTTACACACTGGCAATTTACAAGTAAATGACAAAAGAACTGAAATTTTGCAATGCAAATTTAATTACATTGTACTGTACGACAAAACAAAAGATCAGGTACAGTACTGCATTCAGTTCTTCCTCCCTTTTTGTTCAGTTTAACCATTAAATTAGAATGCGTTTGGGGGCAAGAGGTAATTCATGTCATACAAGTTCCAAGACATGACAAAATGATTAAGTATTGCACTTAAATCTTATTTGCTGCTTATTCAGTCCTAATGCTCTCTCTCTCTTTCTCTCTCTCCACAGGTTTAAAAGCCTGGTCAAAAGTGAAATGTAAACAATGACAACTGCAGTTTTGCACCCCTCTCTAAATTATACAAGTACTCACAGGCTGAATTTCATACCTTAGAGAACTCAGCATGTGTCAGCTTGCTTCTATAAGCAGTTATATCTCAAGTATAAACTCACGATACTGTACTGCCCATGATAAAGTTCATAACCATTAATGGAATGTAATTAATATAATTGTGTTAATATAGCACATTACATATTTATCCAAGGTTTCAACCAATGATTTGTGATAACCTCAGCTCTAGTAGCTTATAATTATGTATTCAGTAGTGTGAAGTTACAAAATTGTGGGAAAAAAGATAAGAACTTCTGGTGTTACATCCATACAGTGCTGCAGTCTCTTGTTTGTTGTTTATATGCATTTATAGTCCCTGTGTATTACCATGTAGTGACAAGGTAGGGGAAGTAAGGGTACAAAGTTATCATTTTACATCCATAAAATGTTTTTCACCATATTCTGAAGGGCCTTAGATGTATTATTGCTGATAGGGAATACTGTATACCTGAAATACCACTACAGAAATATGAATACAGGTTGATCATCACTAATCCGGCAATCAGTAGTCTGGAACAATCAGTAATCCGGCACAAATTTCGGCTAGAGTAATTTCCAATGTTTCCGCACTAATTTTCAAATTTCCTGGGTCACTGCGCTAACTCGCTCACCGGCCGCTTCAATTTGGCGGCGCAGTGTGCTGCATCAACAAATTGGTAGCCTAGCCTACATTATACTGAACTCTATTCAAATATTAACAGTATTATACAAACATCAACATAACGAATGTGCATCTTTTTCATGGATCTTTTAAAAAGTTATGCTTTACTACATTGTTTCCAATTGCGTAGCCTATATTCTCATATTGCTTTTGTATTATAAATTGCGATCAATGTTTTGTTTTGGGAATCGATATCCCGGTGTTTATTTCGCCGCATTTAACTAAGTTCAAAGCACTTTTCTTGCTTCTAGTTAGCGTAAATGAATATGGATACTTTATTTATTTGGGACACGGATATTTTTCGTTATACGAAGTGTTTTCAAGACAAAATATAACTTAAATACGTTTCGTTGTGAAATTAATTTAGCTATTTTTTCGTTAACATATGACGTTCGCGGGAATCACGGCTGGCCGTTTTGGGGGCATGTATGTTTTGTGTAAAAAAAATCAAGATTCCGTTCGCTATTTTCTCTTGATTTTATCCTAATACGAGCTTTACATATTTATCTTTTATTGGCGTGAAAACAGTAGTAATTTGTATTCTTTCATGCTCAGTAGTTTTGATTAAAATACATTCTCTCCAGTTTTATCTACGGTCGAGTTTCATCCATGTTGCCGATGCACGATAATTTATGGTCATTAGCAACTTGAACATTGTTTTCTCAGCTTCAGCTACAACTTACAGCTTTAAGTTACTGTAGCAGTATATTTCCCTGCTGATCTTTTCTCCAAAGCAAATAAGGGTATAGCCTAAAAAATATATCAGTCCTATTGTACAGTACTTAACGTCAATTGTAACATAACTACAGTAATTATGTATTACCGTAAGATGGTTGAAATACAAGCAAAACAGTTGTTATCCGATAAGATTATTAGCAAAACAAGTTTCCCGTTCGGTTGTTTATGGCTGTACGCATTTACGCAAGAGTATAACGTTACTAACAATACTTTTATCATTCTCTTTTACTTTTTTTAACTAGCAGATGGAATAAAGAGATGGCAGAAAAGAAGTTTTTCTATTGTAAGTTGGTCTCTCTTGCCGCCTGATTGTAGCTGCTGCCTGCGCCCTCACAAATTCTAAAAATATTTCCTAAATATTTTCGTGCATCGTATTAATTGCTAACCCCATCGTAATCGTAAACTCGAAATATTGTAAGTCGAATTATCGTAACTCGAGCACTACCTGTATTTGATAATTGTCTTTTCTTTATTATCCAACTTGTACTGATTTATGGGATATTTTAATTCTAAGATGAGGTGTTTAGCTACTGGGTTTTGTGTATTCTAGCCTAATAAATGGCTAATCCGGCACCCTCCAGGTCCCAGTGATGCCGGATTAGTGATGGTCAACCTGTATACAAAATTTTAAAAACCAATTTGTATTTTTCATAGATGAAGTACTCAGCGCAAGGCATGCTATGGCTGTCTATAACTTAAATAGAAAACAAAAGCCTATCCAGTAGATCTATGAGTCGCCCATGACCTGAGCTGGGTTAGGTCTTTCCTTTTGTGAATCAGCCTGTTTGCAGTACTGCTCAACTCCATGATTGGGGGAGATCGGGACTACAAGGGGCAGCAGGGGAAGGTAAAACTTCCTTATTAAAGCATAGGTTCATATCCTATGAAAAATATAAATTACTTTTTAAAATGCGGTGTTTGTTCTGACAGGAATACACTTTCGTAAATGGAGTCCCACCAACAGGTGGGAGGTTGATCTATCCCAAGTGGCAGGTGGTGTAGCATTAAAAGATGGTTAACATCTGTAAAAATAAACTGTTTGTTGATTTTTTAAACAATGTTCACGAATTTCATTTGATTTTTATTTAGCCACTGCTCAACAGCCTTATTTAAATGGATGTTTCTCCACAGGATTGTTGTGGAAAACTCTGGCCCTTGTTTGATGAGTGTGGCTAAAGTTTGATGAATTGGTGCATATGGGCATGCTGGAATGGAGAAAAAAAAAAAAAAAAAAAAATTGAAAATTTTCATTTGGGTAAGAATGTCACTTTTTTTCAGATAACCAGTTTGAAAAAACAAATGACTTTTCATGTGTATGTTGGTGTATAAAGAGCTGGTTACCCATAGTATACATATATACAAGGTTCTTGTTATGCTAACACTCAAAAACTGAGCAAAGAGTTGAGTGATCTGATTGACCCTCAAGTGGAACTTTGGATCTGCCTTGGGTGAAATAGTAATGGTATTTACTGTTATGTATATATAGGATACAGAAAAGAAAAAGTGTTTATGTGCATTGATAATGATCAAATTAAATGTGTCTGTCTTCAGGATTGATGAGGGTTTGATTGTGGTTAGGCAGGACTGATCCAGAAAATTGTCTACAGGAATTCAGAGGAAACTTGGGATCATAAAGGGTTTGTAAATAAAATTAGGTTAAGTAGAACTTGTGTGATTTATTCCTCAAAAAATTGCTTAACTGGACTGCTGCTCTCTCTCTCTTGATATATTCAGCACTGGTACCCAAGAAAAAAGAAACCACAACAGACTGGTGCCAAACATGGGGCCAGTGTGCTGAGAGGAGTGAGAGTAGTGGGGTTCAGCAGTTTTGGGAGGGAGGATAGTAATATTAGTGCAGTAGTGAGTGAGCATATTGAGAAAGTATAAGGTGAAGGTCATCGTGGAAGTAGTGTAAACAAATACGAATATTTTTGGAATTTGTTATAAGGTAAGGAAGGTAAGGTCAAAAAAAAATAATAATGGAGGGATTACAATGAGATGTGGAGCAGTTAAGAAGTCCTTAAGGAAGGCAGAAGCAGAAAATGAGCAGTTAAAGCAGGAGAATGGAAACAAAGAAAATGAAGGAAATAAATAAATCAGTTAGGGAACAGGTGAAGGCATCGGAGAGGAAGATGGAAAAGTTGGAGAAGATTGAAAGGATGGTTCAATATGAGATTAGGATCTGGAATTAGTAAGAGTGAGGAAGTACATGGGGCAGCAAGAATCCAACAGATAGAACTGACCCCAAACCAGGAGGAGGCTGAAGATTTGGAAAAAGACTGTATGAAAGGATGAAGGTACAAAGGATACGAAAAAAACTGTAGGAGGGGATGAAGGTGTAAACGACAAGAAAGAGAAGGATAAGAAAAGAGTAAAGCAAAGTAAGACCAAGAAAAGGACAGAGCCAGTATACAAGTTAAATGAGTAGGGACTTGCTGTATATTCCAACGAGTGAGGACAGCTGTGAGTCAGAAGTCAGTGAAAAAACGTATGGAGAGATGGAAAGTTCCAGAGGTAAATGAGTGAAAGAGGTACACAGAAGCACAGATCAAAAATACTTTATTTCATGTGTGAGGAACATACAGTACATGACATTTTAAAGTACCTATTAAGTTGCAAGGATTGGGTAAATTTCTAGGAGGTAAGTTGTTGGACTATTACAAGTGTAGGAAGACAGAAGTATGTTGTAAAAGGGAGGATGACTGATCAGGTGAGAAGAGTCAAAGAAGGAATACGGTGTAAGAGGAAGAATGACTTTGAGGGTGTGCAGATGGGATAGAATGAGTATTAATATATGCCCCTTGGCTTGAAACGTTAGTCAAAAAAAAGTATGGAGATGAAGACATAAATGACAATAAGGTGATGAAGTTTTTGGCTACCATTCCTGATCATGCAGCAGTTTCTAAATGCTAAATGGAAGGAAAAGATGAAATGGAAGAATGTGCAATTGAAGTGGAATGATGTGCTGGAATTAGTGGAAGATAATTTGAGGATGTGGAAGACAGGAAGAATGAGAAGCAAGCATATGTGGGGAAAGTGCATGGGCCGCAAGGTATGACTGAACATAGCTTGTACCGAGATGCCATGGTAGGCTATTCTTTGGGCACTATGAATGATTTTGTAGGAGGGTGAATAATAATGGAATGCGTAGAAGTGGTAGGAATTCAAGGGTTATAAACAAAAGCAGTAGTAAGATTAGGCAGGATAGAAGAGAAGTGTGAGATATGGCCAAAGTATGAGTCTGGATGGGAATAGTGAGAACAGTAGAATGAACATGTCCATTGGTATGACAAGAAAGGCACAGGAAATAAAATTGTCATAGGTGTGGAAGAGTACGACATATGAAGAAAGAATGTAGGTGGGCATTAGGAGCCTGTTTCGCATGCGGTAAAGTACGGAATCGCGTGAGGGAATGTACAGAGGTGGAGCCAGTAAGATGTCACAAGTGTAGAAAGTTGGGACATATGACAAAAGATAGATGGTGACTTGCAAGGAGCTGTGAGTGTGTGTAGAATTTGTGGCAGGAATGGTCATTTTGCCTGGGTGAAGGAGATGCCTAGGGCTAGATGCACAGCATGTGGGACTGTAGGCCATGTTGCTGGTGTGTGTAGAAAGGCAAGTCAGAGTTTAGGAGTAAGTGGAGTGAACAGACCACAGTGAACTCTCAGCAGTGAAGTGTGTGAAAGTAATGAATGTGAGAGATTGTTTTGTGTTTGTGGGCATAAGTTTGTTGAGAAATATAATTCGAGTGTCAGGATGGAATGCTGGGTAGTGGAGTTGCAAGCTCCGATTGATACTGGATGTGCTGTGAGTATTATGTACAAGAATGTACTGGAAATGAAAAGTTGCCTGGTGCAAAAGAACCTAAAAACCAAATACATTATGTAAGAAAAAATTGGAGATTTACAGGTACCAGTAGTTGCTAAAAGTACTGAGGGGTGTGGTATAGGTGGTGTGAGTATGAAAGAGGGGGAGTTTTGCATGATGTGGTAGTGAGCAGTATGATGTGTTGTTAGGTTAGAAGTTTTTTAGAAAGTGTGGCTATACCCAAGGGAGGATATGATAGAAATGAAGGGAGACAGAAGGGCTAGAGTGAAGCGATACTTAAATGGAGTTGGTAGTGTGAGAATGAAGATAGTAAATGAGATAGAGATGTACGCTCCTGAGGAGGATATGGAAATCCCAAGGGAAGAAGGCAAGATAGTGTGAAGGTGGAATGGCAACCATGCATGGGAATCAGCACAAATGATAAATATATGTTTGTGTTGAATAGGGATAAAGCTGATTACAAAGTAAGACGAATCTTGCATGTACAGGCAGTCCCCTGTTATCGGTAGCCTTAGTTATTGGTGATCCAGTTTTATGGCGCTTGTCTAACGACAACAATAACTGGATTTTCGGTGCCAATATGTGTTGACCCCTGCTTATCGGCACCAATCCCTAGTTAAAAGCGCTGATTAGCGCTGTTATTGCCAATTTTCAGTTATCGTCAAGCCGTTGGGAACGGAACCCACCCCACCCCCCCACCGATAACCGGGGGCTGCCTGTATAAGTTGGGATACTGAATATGGAGGATCTTACAGTTTACTGTCAGGTGAATGCAGATGTGAGAAAGAAAAGGTGGAGAAATATACATGTTGGTGATCAATTAGGACAGATGTGTATGGTTGTGGATAGTGAAAGGTTTAAGACCAGCTGTAGTACAATGGTGGGGAAAATGGAAGACAAGTGGATGTATAAGGACTTGGTGGGGAAAGTCAGCATAGGTGAGGGTCTGAGCGATCGAGTCAAAGAGTTGTGGATGAGATGTGTGATAAGTAGGAGTGATAATAATTTTGGTGGGGGTAAATTGCTAAGTTTAGAGTGATTTTGAAGGATGATACCCTATTTATCAGAGGCCTCATCATTTTCCTCTGCTGGTTGTGAAGGAGATACAGGAGCAGTGTGAGGAGTTGGAGTGAGCTGATGTGACTGAACCAAGTGAGAGTGAGTGGAACAGCCCAACTGTGCCTGTGAGGAAGCCTGATGGAAGTTTAAGAATGTGTATTGTTAAGTGCTCGAGAGAGAGAGAGAGAGAGAGAGAGAGAGAGAGAGAGAGAGAGAGAGAGAGAGAGAGAGAGAGAGAGAGAGAGAGAGAGAGTCACGTGACTGTTGCATGCAAGTAAGGTGCCATTGCTGGGTGCTGATTCTCAGAGATATAGCAGCAGCAGCAATGATAGCAACTGCACAGACCAGCAGCAACAGAGCCATCTCTGGCACCCAGTGTTGGGCCATCAAATGTATTACATACAGAAACAGGGATCACATTTCACAAGTAACTAACATACAGTAAACCACTCGTATTCGTGGGAGATGCATACCACATCCCCCCCATAGCTAAAACCCATGAATACTTAGAACCGTTCAAAAACATTTAAAATGCCTATTTTGATAGTTCAAACACACACAAAAATAAAAATAAAAATGCTTATACAGGTATTATCCTAGTTACGATGGGGTTAGGTTCCAAAAAAACCCAACATTTGTTGGAAAAAACCTATCTGAAATATAGCCTAGCCTACACTAGGATATTCAGTACCATGCATACAAATATGGTAGCCTAGCCTACACTACAAAGTATACTCTGTACATACATGGTATAGTAATTATTATCAGCTAATTCTGGAGGTTCATGCAGAGTAACTTATGGTAATTCAATGCAAAGAGAAACTGAATAACAAACAAGAATTAGCTTAGCCTACACTATGGTATATTGTATACATGTGCAGTAGCCTAGCCTACATTATACTGTACTGTATATTCACATATCATATACAAACATCAGCATAACAAATATGCATCTTTTCCATGGATTTTTAAAAATGTTATGCCTTCATTCACTGTATCCAATAATATTATATATATTCTTATATTGCTTTTGTATTATAAATTACGATCATAGCGATCAATGCTTTGGTTTGGAAATAGATTACACAGTAAGTTTATTTCGCCATAATTAACTCAGTTAGCGTAAATGAATCTTTAGATACTTTATTTATATGGGGCAAGGTTATTTTTTTCGTTATACGAAGTGTTTTTAAGTCAAAATATAACTTAAATACATTTCGTTATGAAATTAATTTAGCTTTTTTTTTGTTAATAGATGATGCTGGCCATTTGGGGGAGTTTGTTTTCTGTAAAAAAATCAAGATTCCGTTTGCTATTTTCCTTTTATTTCATCATAATACGAGCTTTACGTATTTATCATTTATTGGCGTAAAAATAACAGTAATGTGTTCTTTCATGCCCAGTAGTTTTGATTAAAATACCTTCTTTCCAATTTTAATTACAGTCAAGTTTTATCCATGTTGCCGATGCACGATAATTTATAGTCATTGGCAGCTCAAACATTGTTTTCTCAGCTTCAGCTACAACTTGCACCTTAAATTTAGCAGTATATTTCCTTGCCGATCTTTTATCCATACCGAATAAGGGTATACTGTAATGTATAAATATATCAGTCGTATTCTACTTAACGTCATTTGTATTATAACTGCGGTAATTGTTTATTACTGTACGATGGTCGAAATACGAGCAAAACGGCTGTTGTTATCCGATTTGGTGATAAGAAAACAACAGTTTCTCGTTCAGCTGTTTATGGCTGTACGCATTTACGCAAGAGTATAATGTTACTAACAATACTTTTATCATTCTCTATTATTTTTTTAACTAGAAGTTGGGATAAAGAGATGGAGGAAAAGAAGTTGGTCTATTGTAATTTGGTCTCTCTCGCTGCCTGATTGTACGCTGCTGCCTGCACCGTGCAAAATTTAAAATATTTTATAAAAACTGTCATATCAGTATCAATTGCTTACCCCATTGCAAAATCGAATTATTGTAACTCAAGCACTACCTGAGTATTTTAATAGTTTTATCACAAAAAGTGAATTTAGTCATGAAAATGAGATGAAAATACAGTAATTAGTGAATACAGTAAACAGGCCTTATTCGCGGGGGATGCGTACCACAACCCCCACCAAAATAGCTAAAACCCGCAAATACTTAGAACACTTCTAGAACTGCCTATTTTGATAGTTCAAACAGACAAAATACAAACTAAAAATGCTTATACAGGTATTATCCTACTTACAATGGGGTTAGGTTCCAAAAAAAAACCATCATTTGTCGGAAAAAACGTAAGAAATACCAACACGTATCTCGAACATAGCCTACCCTATGCTAGGGTATTCAGTACCATGTATACATATATGGTAGCTAGCCTACACTATAAAGTATACTCTATACATGCACGGTATAGTAATTATTAATGTCAGTTAATTCTGGAGGCTCATGCAAAGTGACTTATGATAATTCAATGCAAAGAGAAATTGAATAACAAACAAGAATTAGCTTAGCCTACATTATGGTATACTGTACAGTATACATATACAGTAGCATAGCCTACATTATACTGTACTCTATATTCACATATTGTATTATATAAACGTCAACATAATGAATATGCATCTTTTCCAAGGATCTTTTAAAATGTTATGCCTTAATTCACTGTATCCAATGATATTGTATATATATTCTTATATTGCTTTTGTATTATAAATTGTGGTCATAGCGATCTATGTTTTGGTTTGGAAATCGTTTATGCAGTGTTTATTTCCCCGTATTTAATTCAGTTCAGAGTACTTTTCTTGCTTCTAGTTAGCATAAATGAATTTCTAGATACTTTATTTATATGGAGCAAGGTTATTTTTCGTTATACGAAGTGTTTTCAAGTTGAAATATAACTAAAGTACGTCTCGTTGTGAAATTAATTTACCTATTATTTTCGTTAGTTGATGATAATGGCCGTTTGGGGGTGTTTGTTTTGTGTAAAAAAAATTCAAGATTCCATTCGCTATTTTCCCTTTATTTCATCATAATACAAGCTTTACGTATTTATTGTTTATTGGCATAAAAATAGCAGTAATGTGTTCTTTCATGTCCAGTAGTTTTGATTAAAACTTTTGCTCCAATTTTAATTATGATCGAGTTTCATCCATGTTACCAATGCACGATAATTTGCGGTAGTCATTAGCAACTCGAACATTGTTTTCTCAGCTTCAGCTATAACTTGCAGCTTAAATTTAGCAGTACATTCCCTTGATGATCTTTTATCCGTACCAAATAAGGGTATAATGTAAAAATATATCAGTCCTATTCTACTAATCGTCATTTGTGCCATAACCTACGGTAATTGTTATCCGATTCGGTTATAAGCAAAACAACAGTTTCTTGGTCGGTTGTTTACGGCTGTATGCATTTACGCAAGAGTATAACGTTACTAACAAAACTTTTATCATTCCATTTTACTTTTTTAGCTAGAAGATGGGGTAAAGAGATGGAGGAAAAGTTGTCTATTGTAATTTGGTCTCTCTCACTGCTGGTTACACTGTTCCTGCGTCCGCGTGAAATTTAAAAATATTTTATACAGGCAGTCCCAGGTTATCGGTGGGGTTCCGTTCCCAACAGCGTGACAACCGACAACCGAAAATCAGCAATAACAGCACTGATCCTCGGTTATCGGCGCTGATAACAGGGAATCAGCACCGCTGATAACCGAGGATCAGTGCCGATAACCGGAGATCGGCGCTGATAACCAGGAATCGGTGTTGAAAATCCGGTTATCGCTGTTGCTAGACAAGTGCCGTACAACTGGATCGCCAATAACCAGGGATTGCCTATAAACAAAATATTGTCGTATCGGTATTAATTGCTTAACCCATTGCAAAATCAAATTATCGTAAGGTGAATTATAATAACTCGAGCATTACCTGAGTATTTTAATAGTTTCATCACAAAAAGTGCATTTAGTCATGAAATTGAGTTGAAAATACAGTATTCAGTGAATATTTCTCAGTAAAAATACTGCGAATAGGCGAATTTTCTGCGAATAATGGGTAAATACGTTTCAAAGAGAAATCCGTGAATACGTGAGTCCGTGAATACGTGAATTGTGAGAACATGAATACGGGGGGTTTACTGTACTTCTCAGTGAAAAATACCGTGAATGGGCGAATTTTCAGCAAATAATGCGTATATATGTTCCACAGAGAAATCCGCAAATAGGCGAGTCCCCAAATCATGAGAATCTTTTTAACTGTGTTGAAACAAACTTAAACAAGTAAATGTGTTAGATCACGGTCAACTTGCAGCCAACTACACGCCTGCTTTTTGAACTAATAAAATAATGAATGTTGTAATAAGTTTTTTTTATTAAAGCCTATTTGACATTAAATTCATATAGCCTAATAAATTACTATGCAGGGTTAGTGTCAGTCCATATAACCATGTTTAAGTCTAACAATTTTCCCTACTACTAGTACTACAGTGTACATAGTATCATGAGGCATATCCCTAAGGCTGCTGCAGTTTTAAGTGTTAATGAAGTGTTATAATGTTATTTACCATGTTATCAATATGTTCTCAAACACCCTAGTATGCAGAGGCCTCAGCTGAATTTGATCTACCAGAACACTTACAAAGGTAGTATTCTACAATTTTACCATTATCATTTTTACCCTAAAGGATACTTCAAAATTCAAATTACATTATAGTTTTTAAAAGTAAACTTTACCAAAAAGCTAGTCTACAAGTAAACTTTACCAACTAGCTAGTCTACCAGGGTTGGTCATCAAATAACCAAGGGTAGCCTACCATAGCCTGACCTTA
This sequence comes from Macrobrachium rosenbergii, assembly GCF_040412425.1. Taxonomy (NCBI): domain Eukaryota; kingdom Metazoa; phylum Arthropoda; class Malacostraca; order Decapoda; family Palaemonidae; genus Macrobrachium; species Macrobrachium rosenbergii. Next base: position 61,698,408 of record NC_089763.1, on the reverse strand, counting down.
GCTTAGCAAAGGAAGCTTAACTTGGCATAACCTTCAGGAATGCTGATTTTTCTGTCTGTCCCTCTCCACAGACTATGAAATACAGCTCAAGTCTTGATTAGCTTTGATAGTCTAAGTTATTCTTACAGGCTAGCCTAACTTAGACTGTACAAAGTAAATAAGGATGTAGAATTACAGATAAGTATGACTGTGATGTTACATAGCTTTATATATGTACCTCCTGGTAATAACTGCACTTGAAGCTGTACAAAAAGCTTCCATGTCATGGTTCAAATGCTTTGATCTGGTTCTGTACAGTATGTACAATGTACTCTCCCCTAAATCACAGCTGTATGAATATGAATTAATGCAGATTGTAATTACATGTACAAAGTAATTAAATAAATAGTTTCTCTTATAAGATCTGCGAGTAGCCTTGTAGGTCCAAATATGCCTTAAAAATGTTTGCAGGTTAGTGTAGGAAGTCTGTTGTTAGTATGTGACATGTGAGATGCAGGACTGATTTTTGTCAATTTTGTTTTTAAGGTTTCCTGACAAGAAGAAAGATCAAGACCGCTACCTTACCTGGGTTAGAAACTGCAAAAGGGATAAAGAGCCAAACAATGGATCACACATATGCAGCAGCAAGCATTTTCTGCCACAGTACATTTTCAAACCACCTGGTATGCATGAGCTTAAGTTTCTGCAAAAGACTTTCAAGTCCAGAATATGGTAAGAGGCAACAATTTGGATACCAAGGTAGATTTAGTCTAATAAGTAACCAGAAGGGACAAGCCGGCATGTACACTCGGCAAGGAAAGTGAAGATACAGTTTTTTTAAATCTTCGGACATACAGTATATTGCTCAATAATGCGACATCTGGCACCTTTAGAAAGGGGAGGAGCTTCTGTCTTAGTGTGTTGGTTTTTTGCTTGACCTCCTATAACTTTCAATCATATTCTACGATTCTGACATCATTGATACTTAAATGCAGTAGTAAGCTTTACAGTATTCGTTCAAGTTGTAATTTGCAGCGACAGTTCTGAGCAAAATAAACATTTTTCGACGTAACCTACCAATTAACCTTATACAAATGAATTTATGACACCACAATGAACGGAATGCTTGCATAATCGGAAACGCGATCTTCCATAGTGAAATCAAGAGTTAAATTTGAGCAACGTGGGGAACAATAAAGGAACGAATGCAATGTTACGAGAGAGAGAGAGAGAGAGAGAGAGAGAGAGAGAGAGAGAGAGAGAGAGAGAGAGTTGCTGTTGTGTGCCTAGGCCTATATGTAGAGCTACTCATTTCATTATTTTTTTTTTTTAGAGATTGAGCGATACTATATTTGCATAGTATGTTTTAGCGATGGGGAGAGAGAGAGAGAGAGAGAGAGAGAGAGAGAGAAAGAGAGAGAGAGAGAGAGAGAGAGAAACTATGGCAACGCAGAGAAAAGAAACATCCAGTTACTTGTGTTTTCCCGCTGAAGTGCTCCACACATCATAGAGAACGCTCTTGCAGATTTAAATAGATTTGGTCAACTTACGTAGCTGTCGCAACATTTACTGCCCTTAATCCCAGCTGACTTTTAACACCGTGAAATACAAATATGAATGTGAAAATTAAAGAAATTATCACTACCTCGTATGATGATGCAATAATAAGCCTGTCCATAACGGAAAACGAGTAAATATTGCCGTTCTGATAAAGAGTACTACACACCGAGATATTCACACACTATCTTTTAGATCTCTATGAACGAAGTCGTCTGAGAAATTCTGATTACTTGGACATGCTTGGTGTTTTTAAGTATCTGAACGTTTTTGTTTTGCAGATTTAACATATATGATATAATTTGCATTGTATTTTCATATTCTAGAGTAAATTTGCCGAGATTATGTTTTCTGTAAGAAAAAAATAAAAATTCGATGAACGAAATCTAAAGAAAACTGTATCTTCACTTTTCTTGCCGAGTGTACATCAGTATTGGCAACAGCAAGATTTATACATCCCTGTAAACTACAGTAATAATTGTATCCCTATAAATAGTATAAGGTACAGTAAATTTTAATTGGCTGTTAGGTATCAGGCTATTAAACCTAGTCTATTAATAATATGACTATGCCTATGGATTAAGCTGGTATGGGATGACAGCGTTGGAGATGACAATTATTTTACCATACTGCCTGTCAGTTTGACCCATGAATAAAGAATGATAATAATTAGTTCTGTCTCTAGAGAGTAAACCTTGTACATTTATGGTGGAAAGAACGGCGCATAACATCGGCAAATTGGTCAACTTTATTGCTCGGGTGAATAAAAACTACAGCAGACAGAATTAGTATTTTAATTTCTACATGTAATACACACCGTCCTTGGTAAATGCTGTAAAAATCATTTACCAATCTTTAAAGACTGCTGAGAAAATTGGCCATCAACGCACCATGATCATAATGTTGTAATGTTGCCATATCTGCAAAAACTTATGGCTCAACTGTAGAAAAAAATATACCACCAGAATTAAAACTTTTCATTTCTGCATACAGCACATATTGTATTTAGTAAATGGTGCACAAACCATTTGACAGTCTTGAAGGACAGCCAAGAAAATATGTTTTAAAGAGCATGGGGTTTCCTATTAGACTGCATGAGTTGCGTCATTTTTATATAATCAACACGGGCAGTGTACTTTACAGACTGCTTGGCTATCATACGCTGTCCAATCTCTCTCTCTCTCTCTCTCTATATCTATGGTCACAGCCTAGTTCTACTATGACATCATCTGCGGCTGTGCCGTCTGCTTCCTCTCATTCAAAATGTACTCAACACTGTCGATTCAGCCCTCCGAGTGAAATACGGCCGTATCCTTAAGAGGAGACGGTGTAGATCCCCTTCTTCATCTTCATCATCTGCCCCTCCTGTTCGTTCCCGCATCAAACAGAGGATTACGGACTTTGTTGCAGCTCCTCTCCCCGAGAAACAGACCATCTCTTCTTCGCCTTCAGACCACGGCCGTGTTTCTCCTGCATATGTACGTGTTCCTGTGGGAAGTGTGTCTCATCCGTCAACCTTTCGCCATCAAGAATCTTGTGCTGAGAAGGACTCTACAGTTGTTCCTTATCTCCAACGCGTCCTGTTCAAGTTAAGAGAGGAAATCGTGATTCCTCTCCTGATTCCCTCAGAATTGGACATGCGAATAGACATGGCTGTCGTGATTCCTCTCCTGATTCCCTCGGACACAGACGTGTGAATAGACATGGCCATGTAGATTGTGACAGATGCATAACTAGTCACCGCCGTAGAGATGGATAAACCATGGTTCTTCATCTGACTCGCTGCTTTGCTGTTCTCGACGGGGTTCCTCATCATGATCTTCAAGAAAGGACCACTGCTGTTGTTCGTCTTCCCACATCTGCAGCCATCGTTCGCCTTCCCGCATCCATGGCCGTCGTTAACCTCCCAGTGTCCGCAGCTGCTGTTTACCTTCCCACATCCACAGTTGTTGTTCGCCCTCCTGCATCCGCGGCCAACGTTCACCTTCCCATGTCTGCGGCCATCATTTATCTTCCCACGTCCACAGACATGGGCTACAGGATGATGCACATCTGTTGTATGAGAAAGTCTTCTACGTCTCAAACCAGTGATCGAGACCTCTCTCTTCCCTCTACTTCAGAACTTCAAGCTCCCGCAAAGGTATTAGGATCTGACAGATCTTTTGTCTCCGGTACTAAACCCTACAAATCCTTCGGAGGAGGCAGACAGGGATCCTTGTGTCCAGGAGGTGGAGGATTGGGAGAATCAGGAGTTTTTTTCTTCTTATGAAGAGGTTATTGGTCGCATTCATGAGTTCAATAATCTTTCTAAAAAGACTGACTCCTTCTACAATCGTTCCAACAGGAATAGAAGCCTTGCTGGGACCGAAGAACAACTTGAAGACATCTTTTGAGTTTTGTTCCAGTCACGCTGACTCAGTCCTGAATCATGTAAATTCCTTAATTTTGGGACGGGATAACTCCCTTCATTCTGGCAGATCTTCAAGTTTCTCCCTTCTCCTCTACCTCACCACTGGAAGTATTATGCAACTCCTCTCATGCCTCTTCTGAGTAGACAGGTCAACTCCAATGTAGCCCATCTGAAGCAGGGTTTGACCCTGGATCAGGTCAGAGCAGAAGATTATTCTCTTTCTTTTCAAGAAACTTCTTCTTTGGAGTCGACTGCCTCTGCTATCTTCCAAAATGTTTCTTGGCTGGATTTGTGGTCTGCAGCTGCTGGCAAGATTTCTTCTTCCCCTTCATCAAGGAATAAAGTCAACAGTTCAGTTTACATCAGACTGTTGCAATCTGGTGCTAAGATTATTTCCTATCTTACCCATCTGACTGCTAATTTGTGGGCTAATATCCTGCTGATGAGGAGAGATGCAGCCCTCTCCAAAGTGGCTTGGTCTGTCAATGTGAATTCCTTGTTATCCTTGAGGAATGGCAATGTTCTGGACTTCCAGCAGCCTTCCCCACGGATCAACTGGATGCAGGTGTCGACAGGTGACGAGCCGACAATAATGATCATCTCATCCAACAAACAGTGAGTAAAGCAGCAACTCCTCCTCATCCAAATGTTCCAAGGCAGAATCTGCAGCCTCCTCTTAAAAAGCCTATAAGACCACCTTCTAGGATCAAGACTTCTCAACCTGCTTCGTCACTTTAGAAGCCTTCCCAACAACATCCCTCTCAGTCACACTCTTCCAGGCCAGGAAGGGGAAATAGGGGCAGAGGTAGGGAAGGTAGATGATAGAGTGGGCACCCCTCCCCACTTTGTGCCACCAGTGGGGGGATGCCTGGCGAGCCATTGGGCTACGTGGCAGACTTACGGAGCGGAGCCGTGAGTGGCAGACGTCCTTCGGGTAGGGCATTTACTACCTTTTGACTCCTCTCCCCCTCTCTCCAATCACCCTCTCCCTCACCTCACTTATGCCCAGGGCTCCCCGAAACACCTAGCTCTCCAAGAAGTGAGGAAGATGATGAGAGAAGGGAGCTGTAGAGCAAGTAAAGCATCCTTCCCAAGGGTTCTAATGCCAAGTCTTCCTAGTCCGCAAGGCAACTGGCAATTGGAGGCAGGTGACAGACCTATCAACATTGAACCTCTTTACCAGAAAGATGAGGTTCAAGATGGAGACTCCTCAAACAGTCTTGGCAGCTGTCAGGGACGACTACATGCTGACCATAGATCTAAAGAACGCTTACTTCCAGATCCCTATTCATCCCTCCTCCTGGAAGTTCCTTTGCTTCAGTCTCGGAGAACTGGTGTTCCAGTTCAAAGTCCTTTGCTTTAGTCTGACAACAGCTCCCCAGGTGTTCACAAGAGTTTTCACCCTAGTGTTGATGTGGGCTCATGCTCAAGGAATTTGCCTCCTAAGACGTCTCCATGACTGGCTGGTCTTAGTGAGTTCTTAGGAAAAGATAATCCAAGACAGGGATTGTCTTCTCCAATTTTCTCGCGACTTAGACATTGTGATAAATTTGGAAAAGTCCAATCTTCAACCCAGTCAAAGAATCCTTTACCTAGGAATGATCACAGACACTGCCTCGCTGATAGTCTCCCCACCAAATCAAAGATAGAGAAGTTCAGGACAGTGGCCTGCTCCTTCCTGTCCGAATGGAATCGCTAGAGAAGCTGGTTCCTCACGGCCGTCTTCATCTTCGCTCCTTGCAATGGAGGCTGAAGGAATTTTGGTCTCCAGCAAGGGACTCTCCTCACCTACAGGTCCCTCTGTTGAGTGACAGATGTAAGAAGCAACCTTCTGTGGTGGTTGGACGGTGAAAACCTGACAGTGGGAGTGCCTCTTGATTCACTCCCTCCGGAGCTTCTCCTGTTTTGGACGCTTCTTCCGAAGGTTGGGGAGCACATCTAGAAGATCTGACTTTAGATGTTGGGGTCCTCAGGACAGGAAACTTCACATCATTGTGCTAGAGTTGAAAGCAGCCTTCCTAGCACTTCAGGAGTTTCAAGAAAGGATGATGGGCCCATTGTTCTGATGTCAGACACCACTATGGTGGTAGCTTATATGAACAAATGGGTGGCTAGTGTCATGCCAACTTCACTTGATAACAGTCCAGTTACACAAGTGGGCTATCAAAAACTCAGTGGACCTCATGGCCAGGTACATTCCAGGCAAGTGGAATGTAGTGGCCGACAAGATAAGTCATCACAGACAGGTTCTAGGGATGGAGTGGTCTCTGCATCTGGAGGTGGCAGACAGGCTTTTTCACACGGGGGAGACCAATGATAGACCTTTTCGCGACAAGGTTCAACAGGAGGTCTATTGTTCAGTAATTCCAGATCTCTTCACCGTGGCAGAGGACTCCCTGCCCTTCAACATCCTTCGGACAACCTGGACGTCTACGCCTTTCCTCCCTTTTGCCTGATCCGCCATGTCCTGAACGGAGTGATGATTTCCCAGAATCTCAGGATGACCCTTGTAGCTCCTTTATAGCCTCAAGCAGAACGGTTTCCAGATCTTCTAACTCTGCTCTCAGCGGTTCCGAGAGAAATAACCCCTTGGCACAATCTTCTCTGTCAACCTCATGTAGGGTGATACCATTAATCGGTAACATCCCTATCTCTTCATGGTTGGAGACTATCCAGAATCTCGTGCAAGCGAGAGGTTTTTCTCACAGAGCAGCAACACAGATGTCTGGTTACCTCAGAAGGTCTTCTTCAACCATTTATCAAGGGAAATGGGCCATCTACTGTAATGGTGTCATCGACGGGGTTTCTCTCCACTCGGAACCTCTATTCACTGGATAGCTGATTTTCTGATGTTCCTCAGAACAGAAAAACACCTTTCTGTTTCTGCTATTAAGGGCTATAGGGACGTGGACCTAACTTTATCTTGGGAAATCTCAATGCTGCTCAAAAGTTTTGAAGAGTCCTGTTCTCCTACAGAACTGAAACCTCCTACCTGGGATCTGACTCTGGTGCTGGTAGTCTCACTCTAGCCCCATACAAACCACTGCATTGGTCACTGGACAGGAACTTGACACTCAAGACAGTTTTCCTTCTACCCTTGGCTTCTTCAAAGAGATTGGTGAAACTCCATGGCCTAGTTTGTGATGTTAAACATACCAGGGGTTGGTAGTAAGTAGCGTTCAAATTTGTCCCAGAATTTGTGGCAAAGACTCAAAACCCCTTGGTTCATGATGACAGGCTTACCTCCTTTTCCATCCCTTCCCTTGGGGATTTCATTAATGATGATCCAGATGAATTGCTCCTTTGTCCTGTCAGAGCACTGCATTGCTATCTAAAAAGAACTTGACATCTCAGACCGGGATGCTGGAGACTTTTTGCTGACATAGGCCGGATCAAGAAAGAAGTGTCCATTTACAATTAAAAGGTTCCTTTTTAATATACATGTCCAAAAAAGGTAAACATTCATCTTTAACTCGAGTGTAAATTTAATAGAAAGGACTTGATCATTTAGTTGAGCCAATATGTTTACAACCAAATCTTTGGGTGTTCTGGCAAAAATATCAGCAACATAACGGTACCATGTTAATGGAAAATGGAAAATCTTGGGGATGTAAAGGTGCCCCAAAAATTCCATACAGTATATAAACTTGAAGATCAGGTGAAAGTGGGTTTCCCACTGCCATACCAAATGCTTGTTTAAAAAATTCCCCATTGAAAATAAATTTACAATCACATATGATTCATCTTATTAATTCTATGACCTGGCTAATTGTTAACAGCAAATAAAGTTTATGCAATTCACCTTTAAGGTAAGTAGCTCACCCACATGCAGGATTAAAGCGTCCGAGCCTACACCACTATAAAAGAAACTCTGATAAAACATATATATATGTGAATGTGTGTTTTTGCTATAAAATACAGGTATATTTATACCCAGTACCCCTAAACTACTGTAAAATGCTTATAACTGCTTAATTTAACAGTTCATTGACTAATTTAATAGTTCAAACAAAAATATACCTTAAATTATCATACTAAAACAATTTAATATTTTAAACAAAAATACACCCCAAACCATCATCCCAAAACACCCAAAGTCATCTTGCATTACCCTCATCAAACTGTGACTCTTAAGTATATACACCCCTAAAGTACTTATAACAATGATTTACTGATTTTAAAATAATATTAACCCTTAGTGGACACGAATCATCATATGAGTATATAGTACCAGGTTTTGAGTCATGGACGGGATAACTCATCTGGGTATTAACCCTTAAACGCCGAGCCTCTATTTACAGAAACGTCTCCCGTATGACGGTGGCATTCGGGAGTTAGCTCCGAAGCGGAAAAAAAGTTTTTTTCAGAAAATCACAGCACGCTTAGTTTTTAAGATGAAGAGTTCATTTTTGGCTCCTTTTTTTCTCATTGCCTGAGGTTTAGTATGCAACCATCAAAAATGAAAAAAAATATCATTATCATATATAAATATTGAAATATATGACAGCGCAAAAAAAATTTTTCATATATAATTTTATACAAATTGCGCTGTGAGCAAAACAGTTAAAGCTAACGGGTTATTTTTTTTTCTTTGTATTGTACACTAAATTGCGATGATTTTGGTATATAACAAATTGTAAAATGATCAAAGCAACACAGAGAAAATATTATCACAAAATGATGCATGAATTCGTAACGCGCGGACGTAAAAAATGTTATTTTAAAAATTCACCATAAATCGAAATATTGTGCTAGAGACTTCCAATTTGTTGAAAAATGAAGCTAATTGATTGAATATTACTAGACTGTAAGTGTTTTAGCTTACAATTGCAGTTTTCGACCATTTCGGTCGAGTTAAAGTTGACCGAAAGTAGAATTTTTTCTATTTATTGTGATTTATATGAAAATATTTCAAAACTGATAAAAGCTACAACCATGAGTTATTTTCTGTTGTATTCTACATGAAATTGCGCACATTTTCATATATAAAAGTTTATGTAACGACTAATATAAAACGGTGCAAACATTACGACAACGTGAAGAAAGAATTTCTGAGATGTTCGGCCGAGTTACCGCGCGGACGTAAGGAAAATGTTTTTTTCAAAAATTCACCATAAATTGAAATATTGTGCTAGAGACTTCCAATTTATTGCAAAATGAAGGTAAATGATTGAATATTACTAGAATGTAAGAGTTTTAGCTTACAATTGCGTTTTTCGACCATTTCGGTCGAGTTAAAGTTGACCGAAGGTTGAAATTTTGGCAGTTTTCTTGATTTATGTGAAAATATTTCAAAACTGATAAAAGCTACAACCATGAGCTATTTTCTGTTGTATTCTACATGAAATTGCACACATTTTCATATATAAAAGTTTATGTAACGACTAATGTAAAGCGATGCAAACATTACGACAACGTGACGAAAGAATTTCCGAGCTGTTTGGCCGAGTTACCGCGCAGACATAAGGAAAAAGTTTTTTTTTTCAAAAATTCACCATAAATCGAAATATTGTGCTAGAGACTTCCAGTTTGTTGCAAAATGAAGGTACATGATTGAATATTACTAGAATGTAAGAGTTTTAGCTTATAATTGCGTTTTTTTACCATTTCAGTCGAGTTAAAGTTGACGAAGCTTGAAATTTTGGCAGTTATCGTGATTTATATGAAAATATTTCAAAACTGATAAAAGCTACAACCATGAGTTATTTTCTATTGTATTCTACATGAAATTGCGCACATTTCCATACATAAAACTTTATGTAACGACTAATATAAAACGGTGCAAACATTACGACAACGTGATTTAAAGAATTTCTGGCGCGGACGTAAGGAAAAAGTATTTTTCAAAAATTCACCATAAATCGAAATATTGTGCTAGAGACTTCCAATTTGTTGCAAAATGAAGGTAAATGATTGAATATTACTAGAATGTAAGAGTTTTAGCTTACAATTGCGTTTTTTGACTATTTCGGTCGAGTCAAATTTGACCGAAGGTTGAAATTTTGGCAGTTATCGTGGTTTATATGAAAATATTTCCAAACTGATAAAAGCTACAACCAGTGGTTGTATTTTGCTGTATTTTACATGAAATTGCGCACATTTTCATATATAAAACTTTATGTAACGGCTAACATAAAACAGTGCAAAAATTACGGCAAAATGACGAAAGAATTTCTGAAATTTTCGGCTGAGTTACCGCGCAGGCGTAAGGAAAAAGTTTTTTTAAAAAATTCACCATAAATCGAAATATTGTGCTAGAGACTTCCAATTTGTTGCAAAATGAAGGTACATGATTGAATATTACTAGAATGTAAGAGTTTTAGCTTACAATTGCGTTTTTCGACCATTTCGGTCGAGTCAAAGTTGACTGAAGGTTGAAATTTTTTGTAGTCGACGTACAGTACGTCCACTTGGCACCCAACAGACAATTTTAGTCGACGTATGATACGTCCAGTAGGCGTTTAAGGGTTAATTAATATTACACACCATTCGGTTTGGATGTACTTAGTGGGAAAAATGTTCATAGCACTTTCAATGGGCCATAAATGACTTATGGCAACTATAACAGCTCAGCATGGGAGAGACATTGATCAGTATGCCTTGAGATTTTAGAGGGAAATGTACTGCCTCTCTGCAGCTCCAGGACATCTTTTTATTTATTAGCTCAAAAATATACCCAAGGATTCCTGTTGGTTTTAGTTCTTATATTTTATGATAGTATGTCAGCTATAATTGCAATTTTGCAAAGAAAAGTTATTGCATCTCCCCATCCCAGTAAATCTCATAATTATTTTACAACAAATATACTCAGAATTTGTTACTGACTTTAGTTCTTATCTGTTATGATACTGTGTGAGCTGTAATTATAATTTTAAAAAATAAAATAAAATTATTAGGAAAAAACATGCATAACTTCATAAAATTAACATATTTTTACAAGTGCCTTGTAAGAGACCCCACACAGGGTTGTAAATAGTCACGTTCAACTTCCCGTGGAGGATAGGGAAAATTTTTAGAATTTTTTTTCTTACAGCATGTGCATTTGCATATCTTCCTCTTTCCACTGATGTGTTTTTTCTTAAATTGGCTAACCTTAAAGTTTGCCCAGTCTGGGGGTGTGCTTGATATATATTTAGCCCATCCCTTAAGGGTTAATGTAAACAGAGCAAAATATCTATAAAATGTTTAATACATATTAAATAAATCTTTAATACAAATTAAATGTCTTACAGAAGTGTGACAACTAATCAAGTTAGTCGTTTTTCCTCATAGTATTGAAGTCATTCCATTTTCCTTTTTGCTATAAAGTATATTTATATAAGCAAAAAGTACCTTTAAAGTAAGATAAAAAGCTTTATTAAACCTGTTAAGTGTCACCAGTGGCATACCTCGGTTAGTCGCGTCCCACATCACACTGCCTTCAATGGAGTAACACATCCTACCTCTTTCAAGGATGGTGTGCTGCTGAATTCTGTCCAAATTCTTCTTCCCTCTTATACAAATTTTAGGAACATCAGCTGATAAAACTATGCGCTGAATTTGTGGTAAATGGCAACTTTTTTGTAACGGAAAGACAGTCTGACAAGAGGACCTCCACCTCCCACTATGCTTCTGGCGTTCATTGATAAACAATTGATTTCTTTTTGTTTGATCCCATTTATCCTACCATACTGAGTGATCTAAAGCAAAAGAAAAATCTTTTGCCTGAAAAGATATTACCACTACTCATTGCAGAGAATGATGATGACTACAATAAAAGGAAATAACCGACGCCTTTCCATAATCAGCCCAAAAATTACTCTCTCTCTCTGCTGTGGATTCCATGAACATTTTGTTCAGGATAAGGGAAACCCCTTGGAGTTCCCTTTACTTTTCATTCACCCAAAGTGCAAAGGTGTGAAATTTACTGTTCAGGATAAGGGAAACCCTGTGGAGTTTTTCTTTAAAGTGCAAAGGTGTGAAATTTACTGTTCAGGATAAGGGAAACCCTGTGGAGTTTTTCTTTAGAGTTTTTTTATGGACGAAGTCACGGACCACGTTGTAGTAGTTACGAACAGATTTTCCATCCAGTTTCTACATGAATATATGGAAAGTTTGCCTACAATATCAAGTGCACTAAAATGGTATGATACACATGAAAATGAAATGAAACAATTCATTAATCTACTGGCTCTATGTTTCAGGGAATGGCATGTGAAAAAAGAATTTTTTTTCCCTTTTATGTTTCATGCTTATAATCTTTAGGATATAAAATGCAAAATAAATTCTTTCATCTTTTCTTATTCCACATTAATTATTATCTGTTGTATATTACTTTGGTTTAGTTTAACTTATAATCAACTGTTATTGTAGTGACGTCTTCATTACGTCATGCCTACGGCCGTTAGGCCGCTGAATTTTAAATCAGTGTCTGTCTCAGCTATATAGAGAATACATCTCTTTTCAAGCACTCGTCTTTTCCTAACTCCTTTGTAAGGGATACATAACAAATTGAGGTCCTGCATTCATCCTTACAGAGAATAACTGAAATACTTAAGAAGTTGAAGATATTTCAATTGGCGACGAGGAATACAACGGTAAAAGTAAATTTATTAAACATGGCTACACAGTGTCCAGCATTCAATCATAGCTTAGAAACTTTAGTGGAGTTTCTCGAACGATTCACAGTTGAATCTGCTGATTTGTTGCAGCAAGCTGGAGATGACAGTACTAAGAAGGTTAGTATTTTGGTAAAATCTCTTCCTGTAAATGTCATTACTGATGTCCAACGGAGACTTAAACCAACGAAACTGTAAGATGCCGCATACGAAAATATCAAAGAAAAGCTAACTGCTCAGTATGAGGTTAAAAAGAGTGTGATAGGTGCAACGGTACAATTCCTGAATAGGAAACAACTTCCTGATGAATCTATTGAAAACTATGCCTGTGCATTAAATAACTTGTGTTCAAAGTGCAATTATAAGGATTGTTGTCAGGATAGGTCTCTGCAAGATGCATCTGTGGGTGGCTTAAGGTCGGCAAGTATTCTGAGTGGTTTGTTACAAGACTGAAAACAAGTCATTTAACGAGTGTGTTGAGAAGGCGAAACTGCTGGCAACATTTTCTGCTGATGCTCAGGATATAAAGGCAGACTGCAATCATCAGACAAGCTATAAAGTTACTGAACATAGGCCTAAAGGTATTAAAAAGGTTCCTACTTCATATGTTTGCATAAGGTGTGGTCAGCAAGCAAAACATTTTGCTAAGGATTGTTTTGCCATGAAGCTGAAATGTGGTAAATGCCAGAAAACTGGACACCTTGCTAGGTGTTGCAAATCCATTGCAAAGTCATCGCATACGGTCTCTGAAGCAACTCCGAGGGATGCGGCAACAACCCAAGGAGATGTGGCAACGTAGCATACGGGGATGGCGCGCTGTGACCAGACGGATGTTAGCGAGGCAGAAGACAGCTGTGAATGCTCTCAACGAAGGGTAAATTCTTTTTTAAAATAAACTCCACTGTGCCTATGTCTGATTCACAATATGTGTTGAGCTGCTTTATTAACAATCAGAAAGTTGGTTTTGAAATTGATAGTGGAAGTCATTTTCTACAATATGTCAAAGTGATGCAGCCAGAGCAGGTGTTGTTATTTTGCCAACAAAACACTGTGTTCGTGGATGCAGTGGAAATGCTATAAAGTTATGTGGAGAAACTTACGTAAATGTGACTTATGGTCACAAAAGGTTGAAACACAAATTCTTGATTGTAAATTCCAGTAATGTTACTCTGTTAGGTAGGGATTTATGTCAAAAGATGGATATTAAACTTGTGTTACCTGATGTTATGCAACATTCTGATAAGGTAAATAATGTAAATGTGAGTAAATATGAAGTCAGGAATAGAATTTTGTCTGAATTTAAAGCATATTTAGGTGATGAATTTCAGTCTAACGTCAAACATACTCTCTTTCTCTAAAGGTCATGTCTGATGCAAGGCCAATTTTTGCAAGAGCTCGACCTGTTCCATTGCATTTACAAAGTAAGGTAAAAGAAGAGCTTGACAGGTTAACTGCTAGTGGTAAAATATCTAAGATATATTCCAGTGATTGGGCTTCACCCACAGTTAATGTTATGAAGGATGAGAATAACATTCGAATATGTGATTTTTCGGTTACAGTGAATAAATTCCTCAATCCAGTGCAGACTCCATTACCCTCTATTGACGAGGTCATTGCACAAGTTGGCTCTGCAACAGTTTTCTCTAAAATTGACTTGGCACATGCATTTTTACAGTTGCCGTTAGATGAAGAATCTAAGAAATATACAACAATTAACACTTGTGAAGGGCTGTGTTGATACAATTACCTCCCATTTGGCTTACGGGCTAGTCCCAGTATATCCCAGTCATTTATGTTACAGTTATTGAATGACATTAATGATGTGATTATTTACCAGGATGATCAACTTATTTTGTCTCCTAATGTTGATGAGCATACTGTTACCTTGAGGAGAGTATTCAACACTCTTTAGGATGCTGGTACAGTTTCAAAGTTAATAACAATAAATGTTCCTTTTTTACAGATGAGGTGCATTATTTAGGGCATACTGTACTTTCAATAGTAAAGGGATGGGTGCATACTGACCCCGGAAAAGTGTGTTCCATTGTTGATGCCCCTGCACCCAAAGACTTGAAGCAATTGCAAGCATTCTTGGGACTTTGTAACTATTATAAATGGTTTATTCCTAAATTCACTGAAGAATTTGCCCCACTGTATAAATTGTGTAAAAATGCAAGATTTGTATGGAATCAAGAACAATAGAAGTGCTTTGATACTGTTAAGTTATTGTTCACATCTCACAGGGTTCTGCAGTTGTATAATCCAGGTTATGAAACCTTGTTGGAAACAAACAGTTTAGGCTATGGGATTGCTGCTGTACAGATGCAACGTAAAGATATGTACCCTCAGTGGCTGCCTGTAAAATCTGCGTCCCGTGGCTGAACAATGTAAAAGGCAGTCCCCTCGTTTACGACGGTTCCGCCACGACGTTCCGAGGTTACGACGCTTTTCAAATATATTCATCAGAAATTATTTCCCGGCTTACGAGCAATGCGGAAGAAATTTGGCCCCAAAATGGCAGAATAATCATAATTTGAAGCTTTTTTTAAAAACTCAATAATGAAATGCACCCAGAGCATTAAAAGTAAGGTTTTCTTATGATTTTTGACGATTTTCCGGTTTACGTGATTTTGGGCGTGCAAGAAAACCCCGTCAGAAACCGAATTTCTTGAAAGAGAAGCAATGTCTGTGGTGTTTGGGTGTGAAAATTCATCATTAGGAATGATCAACAACCTTTGCGTAAACTGTTCTCCCATACAGCAGGAGTACCTTTCACAAGTTCTGCTAGGTTACAGCTTTGGTATCTAAGACTAGCTCAGTTTAATTATTGTTTTGAATATTCAAAAGGCACAGATAATGTCAACAGTGGTTGTTTAAGTAGACTGCCTCTACCTGAATATGGTCATGATTGTGAGCCATATGAACTAACCTTTACTGTAAATTCCCTCTCTGATATGAATATAACCTGTGTTGAAATTCAAAAGGAGACAGATAAGGATGAAAGTTTATCTGAATTGAAACATTGTATAAAATATGGTGTTCCTATCAATGCTAAGTCTAACCTATTGCCATATAAGAACGTTCTGAAGGATATGTCTATTATGAAAGACTGCATTCTGTATCAGAATCATGTTTTAATTCCTTTTTCTTTACACCAAATGGTATTAGAGAAATTTCATGTAGGCCATCCAGGAATAGGTAGTATGAAATCTTTGGTGTGCTCTGTTATCAGGTACCCTAACATTGATCATGATGTTGAAAGGCTGGTTAAAAATTGAGAGTTGTGTCAGTCTGTTCAAGCAAGACCAAGTAAGAATCAACATGTAATATGGCCTACTCCAGCGAGACCTTGGTCTCATGTTCATATAGACCATTTTTTCTATGACTCTCATAGATGTCTTATTGTTGTAGATGCACTTAGTAAGTATACAGAAGTGGAAATAGTGCATAGTACGAGTTAAAGTATACCTTAGTTTAACCAGACCACTGAGCTGATTAACAGCTCTCCTAGGGCTGGCTCGAAGGATTAGATTTATTTTACGTGGCTAAGAACCAATTGGTTACCTAGCAACGGGACCAACAGCTTATTGTGGAATCTGAACCACATTATAGCGAGAAATGAATTTCTATCCCCAGAAATAAATTCCTCTTATTCTTCATTGGCCGTTCGGAGATTCGAACTCGTGGCCAGCATAGTACGAGTGCAATTGAAACAATTGACACCTTGCGTTTAGTGTTTTCACGTAATGGGTTGTGTGAAACACTCATATCAGATAATGCTTCATGTCTCACTAATAATCAATTTAAACAGTTTCTGGAGAATAATGGCATTACACCATCAAGTAAAGGTCAAGCAGTGAGGGGGGGTAAGGGTTGTAAAAGATTTGCTTAAGAAATACCAAAGTGACGAATCACTCAAAACACGCTTAGCTCAAGTCTTATTCCATTATTGTACTGTTCCACATTCTGTTACTAACATTCCCCCATCAGTGTCCTTGAATAATAGAAAGTTTGTATCCGTCAAAGATAGAATACACCCTAAACATGCTGCTAATAAACCTTCTTGTGAATTCAAACAAATAAATCAATTTGAAGTATGTGATAAAGTTCTGGCACTTAACTTGAGAGATGGTCCGAAATGGTTCCATGGTACAACTGTTCAGAAATTAGGTGTAAATATGTATATGTTCATGTTCAGGAATTAGATGTCATATGGAAACAACACTGTAATCAACTATTGTCAACCGTAGGTTCAGAACAAAAGAAAAGCATCAATAATGAGTCCACTTGTTTATCATCCTACAATGAATTACCTTCTCATCAACCAACAATGCAACTTTATATTTCTGTTGGGTCCCCTATCAATTTTTCACCTCACAATAACATAAGTGTACCAACTATTAGGGTCTCTAGTGATATCCCCATAGCAGATGTGCCTCCTATCAGGCACTCAGCTAGAAATAGAAAACCTGTGATACGTTATAGTTATGATGAATATTAGAGATGTTATGGTGTGTGCTCATTGTAAAAGATTGCTAAGGTTATTCTTCCATTATAATATTGTTTTATTTTGTTTTCATTTAGAGAGGAGCAAATGTTGTATATTACTTTAGTTTAGTTTAACTTATAATCAACTCCATTTTCTGTTATTGTAGTGACGTCATTACGTCATGCCTACGGCCGTTAGGCCGCTGAATTTTAAATCAGTGTCTGTCTTATCCTAACTCCTTTGTAAGGGATACATAACAAATTGAAGTCCTGCAATCGTCCTTGCAGAGAATAACTCAAATACTTAAGAAGTTGAAGATATTTCATTATCCCATAATATTTTTATACAAAACTCAATCTCAATGTAAAAAAAGAATACACAAAAAAGAATAAAAATTAGCATAGACCAAATGACCGCTCTGCGAGCTAGAAAATGTGATGACACGGGAGTGGCGATGTCTCTCATACAGGACACTTAACAGGTTAACAAACTGCAGGACAGTATACAGTACAGTATTGTAAAGTGAAATTACAGTGTACTGTAAGCATAAACACGTATTTATGTGTAATGCACTTTCTCCTCAAACTCCCAGCATTCCTTTTGGCCAGATTTGAAAAAGAGTTCGGTGCTTGATCTAGAGGCGAAAACCCTCAAATTGATATTTCCATTTCGCATCGATACATCCTGGGGTACAATATACCACGGTCCATTATCTTGGTGTGCTACTGTACTGTATTCCAATACCGTGTCTATGGGCAATTTAGTGAATATAGAACATACATCAACACTTATTAACTGTGAATCTGGATTGATTGTAATACCATTGATTTGTTAGTCAAATCTAAAGAATTACCAAGTACCAGATGATGACAATTTTATAAGTTACGGAACCAACAAAACTAATTATTGGTCTCATAGGGTTATTATGCGTTTTTACTAGCCCATATAGATATGGAAGGAAGGTGAATTTGTTAAAAACTGATTTATGAGACCTTTGTTGTTTTTCAGGATTCTTTTTAATTTACTATTGAAAGACTTTATTACTTCTTCTAAGGGGTTCTTGTTTAGTTTTAGGTAAATATTACTGTCACTTAACCCTTTAACGCCTTAGCCATTTACAAAAACGTCTCCCGTATGCCGTTTCGGTGAGTTAGCGCCTGAAGCGGAAAAAGTTTTTTCAAAAAATCACAGCATGCTTAGTTTTTAAGATTAAGAGTTCATTTTTGGCTCATTTTTTTGTCATTCCCTGAAGTTTAGTATGCAACCATCAGAAATGAAAAAATATCATTATCATATATAAATATTGGAATATATGACAGCGAAAAAAAACTCGTATATAATTGTATACAAATCGCTGTAAGCAAAACGGTTAAAGCTAATGACTTAATTTTTTTAGTTGTACTGTACACTAAATTGCAATGATTTTGGTATATAACAAATTTTAAAACGATCAAAGCAACACAGAGAAAATATTATCACAAAATGATGCATGAATTCAGAACGAGCGGACGTAAAAAATTTTTTTTTTTTTTTTAAATTCACCATAAATTGAAATATTGTGCTAGAGACTTCCCGTTTGTTGAAAAATGAAGCTAATTGATTGAATATTACTAGACTGTAAGTGTTTTAGCTTACAATTGCAGTTTTCGACCATTTTGTCGAGTTAAAGTTGACCGAAAGTCGAATTTTTCTATTTATCGTGATTTATATGAAAATATTTCAAAACTGATAAAAGCTACAACCATGAGTTACTTTTTGTTGTATTGTAAATGAAATTGTGCACATTTTCATATATACAACTTTATGTAACGACTAATATAAAACGGTGCAAATATTACTACGACAACGAGACGAAAAGAATTTCTGAGATGTTCGGCCAAGTTACAGCGCAGACGTAAGGAAAATGTTTTTAAAAATTCACCATAAATTGAAATATTGTGCTAGAGACTTCCAATTTATTGCAAAATGAAGGTAAACGATTGAATATTACTAGATTGTAAGAGTTTTAGCTTACAATTGCGTTTTTTGACCATTTCGGTCGAGTTAAAGTTGACTGATGGTTGAAATTTTGGCAGTTATCGTGATTTATGTGAAAATATTTCAAAACTGATAAAAGCTACAACCATGAGCTAATTTCTGTTGTATTCTACATGAAATTGCACACATTTTCATATAAAAGTTTATGTAACGACTAATGTAAAACGATGCAAACATTACCACATTATGACAAAAGAATTTCTGAGATGTTCGGCCGAGTTACGCGCATACAAGAGCGTAAGGAAAAATTTTTTTTTTCAGAAATTCACCATAAATCGAAATATTGTGCTAGAGACTTCCAGTTTGTTGCAAAATGAAGGTACATGATTGAATATTACTAGAATGTAAGAGTTTTAGCTTATAATTGCGTTTTTACCATTTCGGTCGAGTTAAAGTTGACCAAAGCTTGAAATTTTGGCAGTTATCGTGATTTATATGAAAATATTTCAAAACTGATATAAGCTACAACCATGAGTTATTTTCTGTTGTATTCTACATGAAATTGCGCACATTTCCATATATAAAACTTTATGTAACGACTAATATAAAACAGTGCAAACATTACGACAACGTGACGAAAGAATTTCTGGCGCGGACGTAAGGAAAAAGTTTTTTTCAAAAATTCACCATAAATCGAAATATTGTGCTAGAGACTTCCAATTGGTTGCAAAATGAAGGTAAATGATTGACTATTACTAGAATGTAAGAGTTTTAACTTACAATTGCGTTTTTTGGTCATTTCGGTCAAGTCAAAGTTGACCGAAGGTTGAAATTTTGGCAGTTATCGTGATTTATATGAAAATATTTCAAAACTGATAACAGCTACAACCATGAGTTATTTTCTGTTGTATTGTACATGAAATTGCACACATTT
Organism: Macrobrachium rosenbergii; assembly: GCF_040412425.1. Classification (NCBI taxonomy): domain Eukaryota; kingdom Metazoa; phylum Arthropoda; class Malacostraca; order Decapoda; family Palaemonidae; genus Macrobrachium; species Macrobrachium rosenbergii. The sequence goes on along the minus strand of NC_089763.1, from coordinate 61,678,465 downwards.
TCATATATAAAACTTTATGTAACGGCTAATATAGAACAGTGCAAAAATTATGACAAAATGACGAAAGAATTTCTGAAATTTTCGGCCGAGTTACCGCGTGGGTGTAAGAAAAAAGTTTTTTTTCAAAAATTCACCATAAATCGAAATATTGTGCTAGAGACTTCCAATTTGTTGCAAAATGAAGGTACATGATTGAATATTACTAGAATGTAAGAGTTTTAGCTTACAATTGCGTTTTTCGACCATTTCGGTCGAGTCAAAGTTGACCAAAGGTTGAAATTTTTTGTAGTCGACGTTTGCTACGTCCACTCGGCATTCAACAGACAATTTTAGTCGACGTTTGCTTTACGTCAACAGGCGTTTAAGGGTTAACAGCTCTTCCATTTTCCATATATAAAATTCTTTATCCATAATTACTATGGTGTTGGACTCATCAGCTGTAGTTATATGTATATGGTTTTATCCTTTTTCAACTCAGCCAAGGCATTTCTATAACATGCCAGGAAATTAATTTCATACAGAAACTTCACTGCTGCCTACAGGCAGTTCCCAGGTTATGACGGGTCCAGTTTACGACGTTCCGAGGTTACGACGCTTTTCAAATATACAGTATTCAGCAGAAATTATTTCCTGGTTTACGACATGTTCCAGGGTTACAACGCGTCGTATGAAGATCTGACGGAAGAAATACAGCTCCAAAACAGCAGAATAAAAATTTGGAGGTTTTTTGATGGAAAACTCAATAAAAATGCAGTTTACATCATTTTCAATACACCCAGAGCATTAAGAGCAAGGTTTCCTTAGGATTTTTTACGATTTTTGACGATTTTTCGGTTTACGACGCGGCGCAGGAACGGAACCCATCGTAAACCGGGGACTGCCTGTATATGAGCCATTTTATTATGTCATACTGTTGTTGGCAAAGGTTACTGAATTTTTCAATGGTATTAATAGATGACGCTATATATAATGCTGTTGGCTTAACTGAAATTGCAAATGATAAACCATAACCTAAAGCCCATACAGTATGACATCTTCACTAATACCTTTCTTGATGAATTCACTACACAGTCTTTTTTTGCATTCTTTGTCCAATCACTTTCCTTAACCAAAACTATCATCATCTTGTTTAATTTGGACTGAAGCTGGTCCATTTTCTGCCTGAGGTTTCCATATATTTCACTAAGCAAGGAATATTTCCAGTCACTAGGAACAGCACTATGGAAAATTCTTTTGGCAATAGAAACTCCCTTGAAAAAAGACTTTTCTTCTCTCCTTGTTGTCTCGATGTGTTTCTTTAAAACTGTCCGACTAAATACATTAAAAGGATGATCGTCACATTTCCGTAGATGTGCTAGCGACAGAGATTTCAGGAGAACTTGTTCTTCAAGGCACTGCTTAAGAAACTTGCTTCTCCAAGTCCTTGCACTATGCTTATTCCTCAAGAATTCAGCTCAAAGTTTCTTAACCAGTGCCTAGAACAAGTTTTCCCAAAATCTCTGTTGCCAGAATGTCTACGGCAATATAATGATCATCCTTTTAATGAATTTAGCTGGACAATTTTAAAGATACATAAAAAAACCAGGAGAGAAAAGTTTTTTCCAGGAGGTTTCTATTGCGAAAAGAATTTTCCATAGTGCTATTCCTAGTGATAGGAAATATTCCTTGCTTGGTGAAATATACGGAAACCTCAGGCAGAAAACGGACCAGCTTCAGTCCAAATTAAACAAGAAGTTCAAAACTCTAATTAAGGAAAGTGATTGAAAAAGAATGCAAAAAGCACTGACATTGTGAAGTGGTCTGACAAAGGTGAACTTTTTTTTTTCCTCTAGGCTGTTTGGAATTGAGCATCCATTGGAACAGGAGGTTTACTGGTCATTTCATCAAATCTGGCGTTAACAATTTGTATAACTACCATGCAGACCATGATAAATAATAAGGCAATTGAATTTCCAAATTCATATAAGACATATACAGTATTACATATTAGGGTAATATATTGGGCCGTAGACACAGTAGGTATGTCCACTGACACCTGACACTCTTCCAAAAAATGCATTTATGAAGACTTAACATGCTTATTTTAGTTCATATGGTAGTTTCCTATAACTCACTTTGTTAATGAAACTTTAATCTTACGGAAGTTTTCTTAAAATTTAATTTTACTGTTGCTCCACCAATTAAATATCAAGTGAAAACCTGAAAATTCAACAACTGATGTGTGTCATGGGTGACACTTTGCCCTATCAAAGACGGGCAAAATTTTACCCTATTAAAGATGGGCCACATTTTACCTTAGTAAAGATGGGCAACATTTTGCCCTATTAAAGATGGGCCACATTTTACCTTAGTAAAGATGGGCAACATTTTGCCCTATTAAAGATGGGCGAAATTTTACACTATTAAAGTTGGGTGACATTTTACCCTATTAAAGAATACAGTGCAGACAGTCCCTGGTTAATGGCGGGGGTTCCGTCCCTGCCTAAGCACTGCTAACAAAAAATCATGGCTAACCGAAAGTCGGCCGAACATCCCAGAAATTCTTTCGTCATTTTGTCGTAATGTTTGCACCGTTTTATATTAGTCATTACATAAAGTTTTATATATGAAAATGTGTGCAATTTCATGTAGAATATAACAGAAAATAACTCATGGTTGTAGCTTCTATCAGTTTTGAAATATTTTCATATAAATCACAATGTGCCAAAATTTCAACCTTCGGTCAATTTTGACTCGACCGAAATGGTCGAAAAACGCAATAGTATGCTAAAACTCTTACATTCTAGTAATATTCAATCATTTACCTTCATTTTGCAACAAATTGGAAGTCTCTAGCACAATATTTCGATTTATGGTGAATTTTGAAAAAAATTTTCCTTACGCCATGCGTGCTAACTCGGCCGAACATCTCAGAAATTCTTTTGTCACTTTGTCGTAATGTTTGCACCGTTTTATATTAGACGTTACATAAAGTTTTATATATGAAAATGTGCGAAATTTCATGTAGAATACAACAAAATATAAGTCATGGTTGTAGCTTTTATCAGTTTTGAAATATTTTCATATAAATCATAATAAATAGAAAAAATTTGACCTTCGGTCAACTTTAACTCAACCTTCATTTTGCAACAAATTGGAAGTCTCTAGCACAATATTTCGATTTATGGTGAATTTTTGAAAAAAAATTTTTTTTACGTCCCCACTTTACGAATTCATGCATAATTTTGTGATAATATTTTCTCTGTGTTGCTTTGATCGCTTTACAATTTTTTATATACCAAAATGATCGCAATTTAGTGTACAATACAAAGAAAAAGAAATAACTCACTAGCTTTAACCATTTTGCTCACAGTGCGATTTGTATACAATTATATAAGAAATTTTTTTTGCACTGTCATATATTTCAATATTTATATATGATAATGATATTTTTTTTTATTTCTGATGGTTGCATACTAAACTTCAGGCAATGTCAAAAAAGGAGCCAAAAATGAACTCTTAATCTTAAAAACTAAGCGTGCTGTGATTTTTTTAAAAAAACTTTTTCCGTTTCGGCGCTAACCCCCGAACGCCGCCGGCATACGGCAGACACTTTCGTAAATAGAGGCTCGGCGTTTAAGAGTTAAATAAAGTGAAATATACTTACCATGTAATCGATTTCCAAACCAAAACATTGACCACAATTTATAATACAAAAGCAATATAAGAATATATACAATATTATTGGAGGCAGTGAATGAAGGCATAACATTTTAAAAGACCCATGGAAAAGGTGCATATTTGTTATGTTGATGTTTGTATAATAAAATACGTACGTGAATATATAGTACAGTATAATGTAGGCTAGGCTACCACATATGTATATGATATACCATAGTGTAGGCTAAGCTAATACTTGTTTGTTATTCAATTTCTCTTTGTATTGAACTATCATAAGCCACTCAGCATGAACCTTCAGAATCAGCTGATATTAATAATTACTATACCGTGTATGTATAAAGTATACAGAAAAACCCCCGTATTAGCGTTCTCACAATTCATGGACTCACGTATTTGCAGATTTCTCTGTGGAATGTATCTACCCATTATTCGTGGGAAATTTGCCCATTCGCGGTATTTTTCACTGAGAAATATTCACTAATTACTGTATTTTCATCACCGAGAAATATTCACTAATTACTGTATTTTCATAACACTTTCATGACGAAACGCACTTTTCGTGATAAAACTATTAAAATACTCAGGTATAAGCATTTTTACAGGGTTTTTCTTGTGTTTAAACTAACAAAATAGGCAATTCTAAGTGTTTTTAGAGGGGTTTTAAGTATTCGTGGACTTTAGCTATTCGTGGGGGTTGGTATGCATCCCCCGTAAATACAGGGGGTTTACTGTACTTTACAGTGTAAGGTAGGCTACCATATATGTGTACATGTACTGAATACCCTAGTGTAGGCAAGGGTATATTCGAGATACGTTTTTTCCAACAAACAATGGGTTTTTTGGAACCTAACCCCATTGTAAGTAGGATAATAGCTGTATAAGCATATTTTTTTTTTGTGTGTTTGAACTATCAAAATAGGCAGTTCTATGGGGGGTGGTACGCATCCCCTGCGAATACAGGGGGTTTACTAATTCCATAAATACATTAGTTTTTTTAGCAAAGCAAAAAATTATTTTCCTAGTAGGTTCATTCTGAGAACGTAAACACTGCATATGGTGGGTCAATTGGTTTTTCATACATATTGCAACGATAATATATCAATATAATAATACAGTATGCATTGTAAATGGATTCTGTAAGTAAAATAAGTTTCATTTACATTGCTTTCATCTTAATTACAGCTGTAATAGTCTACTTGACTTCCGCAAATACAGTGACCTACGAGTTTAATTCGTTCCATGATCGAGCTCGTAGCTCAATTTGCTCATAGCTCAAATCGAATGTCCCTATTAAAATGAATGGAAATGCTATTAATCTGTTCCAGCCACCAAAAAAACATACTAATTTTTTTGTCACGTGTTTTTAAATAAGAGAACTGTACTTTATACACAATGTATAAAACAATAATACATAATAAAAATGAATGTAAAGAAATAAACTGGTTTTATAAAGTGTACTTTCCCTTAAGATCACACGAAGGTGGAGCAGCCAGAAGGTGGGCTAATGAATGTCTCAGTGGATACAAGGTGGTGGTGGGAGGCAGGAGACTTAACTGGCAGAGGAGATTTTTCACATCGTGCTCCATTGCTAACTTAACTTACTCACTATACACTTAATGGTGCATTGCTAAATTTAACTTACACACTATGCTACACTTTACCACTAAATTGCCTTTTTTTATTTGTATTTTTTTATTTTTTTTATACTTCACTTATCATCATCATCATCTTCACTGACTTGCCTTTTTTTGCCACACTTTCCTTGCTTTCACATGCAGGGTGTTTTACTAAAAACCTAAGGAGATTTGTTTCTTCAGGTTTGAATCCTTCGAAGTCCCGTTCGGACACAACCTCAGGCCACAGCTTCTTCCATGCAGAGTTTAAAGTCCTCCTTGTAACAGCCTGCCAGGCTATGTTAATAAGTCTGTGGCAGGTCACGATATTGTAGTGATCCTTCAAGAACTCTCAAAGGGTGTGGTTTGTGTTACCGTAACCTCAAAGCAGCACTTGAACAGGATATTGAAGAACTTTTTGAAATCTGAAATCACCTGCTGGTCCATGGGCAGCTGGATAGGGGTGGTGCTGGGTGGAAGGAAGAGGACCTTGATAAACTTGAATTCTTCACAGATGTCGTCTGAGGGTTGGTGGGTGCATGGCAGCATTGTCAAGGATGAGAAGGGCTTTCAGGAGTAAGTTATTGTTGGAGAGGTACTTCTTGATGGTAGGACCAATGACCAGGTTTACCCACTGCATGAAGATATCCCCAGTGGGATATCTTTGGGTCTGCCCTCCACCATAACCTGCAGATTTTCTTTGGCTACCTTATGAGACTTAAAGACTCTGGGGTTTTCTGAGTGATATACGAGTAGTGGCTTAAGCTTGCAGTCACCACTTGCATTCACGCACAGCACAAGGGTTAAACCTATCCTTCATACTGCCATCATATAGGTTCTCCTCACCATCTTTTTCCAGAAGAGTCCTGTCTCATCACAGTTGAAGACTTGTTAAGCAACGTATCCTTTGGCTTCTACCAGTTCGGCAAAACTTTGAACAAACTTCTCAGCTGCCTTCACATCGGAGCTTGCTGCTTCACCATGCCTGACGATGGAGTAAATGACGGTCCTTTTTTTAAAATTATCAAACCAGCCCCCAACTGGCTTTGAATGACTCGTCCGATGCCTCGTCCGTCAATGTTCCTGCTGTCTTCTGCACCAAATCCCTGTAGATGTCTCATGTCTTCTCACAGATAATGCTCTTGGTAAAGGTATCTCCTGCAAGCTGCTTCTCATTCAGCCACACCAACAACAACTTCTCCAAGTCCTCCCTGGACAGCGGTCTGGAGCTTTGAAATAATCTTACTGCCCTTGACTGGCGATATAACCTTTATCAACTCCTTCTGCTTCAAAATTGTACAGATTGTAGTAGTAGTCCAGTCATACTGCCTCGCCAAGTCCATAACATCCACACCATGCTCGTTATTTTTCTATGACTTCGCGTTTCATATCCAAAGTAATCGGCCTTTTCTTCTTCTCAGCACTGATCTTGACACTCAATTTCTAAAGACCCATGGTGAAAACTAAGAAATGTTCCAAAATACAGGGACAAAGCGCCAAAACAAAGCGAGAAATGCTATGAGATACTTGTATGGCAAGGTAACCATGTGAACTGAACAAGAGCGTGCGGCTCGGTGAGATAGCTGGCATTGGCGGACACATTGGGAGATGGTTGAATCTCCCATGCTCACTGGCTTGTATCTCAAATCTCGGCTCGCTTCTTAAAGCAAAAAAATCGCTCATGTGCTGGTTCGTTTATCGGAAATTTCATATGCTGCTTTGCTCGTAAGTCAAGTTTGACTGTACTGTACATATTATGTGTAACACCTGGGCTAGCCTAGGTCTATAGTTCACACATAGCCTGCACATTTTTATCTTGTGTATGGTAATACAATACAGTAACTGATAACGAAGTTGCTTTACAAAAATACAATAAAGGTCATAAAACCACGGTAGGCTTTGGGTAAACACAGGCAGGCCACCTGCCTACTGAACTGTGTCATTTACAAGAGAGAAAAAGCAGGGGTTGCATTTTTCAAAGTGTATTTATACAGTATTCTTTGTTACAAATATGGGGAAAAAAGGTAGATAATTACCTATTGCATCATGTTTTCAGTTTAAAGTGGGAAGGTTATTGTTTATATGCATACTGAGTGTTTACAGTTATGTGTACTGTATTGACAAAGTTAGGTGAGGTTAGGTTAGGTTGAAAGGGCACAAAGTTGCCCTTGAACACCCTTACATTTTTACTCGCCATTATTCAGATTTCGCCATTATCCATCAGACCCTTGGCTCTATTAATCCAGATAACTGAAGGATTACTGCATTATATTTTCCAAAATTTTTGTCTTAGGTGGCATAGTTTCTTCCATAGTTGGCACATTTTGGATTACTGGTACAATTTCAAGAGATTCCTGACAGCACTTAACATACACTTAAAGCATCAGAAACACAGTTGAGGGGGTGCAATAAGAAGCTTCATTTTTATTTTATCCCAAGTAGCAGATAGTGTCTCGGGGAACTAGTTAAGGTTAAATATTAGTATCAACAGTGGTACAGCACTCCATTTATTTTTTCTTATTCTCTAAACCTCTAAAACATTTTGTTCTCAATATTTGTTAGTTTTTCTTCTAAGAATTTCTTCAACTTTGAGACTTCAAAACTAACACTTTCTTTAAAATTACCCCCTTTTCAATTTTTCTCCTC